>NC_086237.1:7718336-8018336 GCF_036321145.2 Pelmatolapia mariae | reverse complement strand
AGGTATGTTTTCCATTTTTCCCCTCTCTTCTGTTTTAGAATACATTTGTTATTCTATGCATGACACTTATGTTGTGCTGTCTCTTGTTGCTGCAGGTCCTGAACCCTCACCTAAGCCCTCCACCAGCCCGCCCTCTTCTTTTGGCTCTCCAGGGAAGAAGCCACCAAAGTCCCCTTCAGAACCCAGGGAGCGCAAGCCCTCGTCCTCTGATGACAAAAAGAAAGTGGTAGGGTGTCTTTAACATTGTTCACAGGCCACTGGTCACTTTACATAATCACAAGGGCAACCTTTGAATGCATTGAACTGCTATCTCTTTTTAACAAATTTAACAGTCAATTTGTTGTTTCAGCACCGAGGAGGCAACAGAGATTCAAGTTACTACTGGGAGGTCCACTCTCGAGAAGTCAACATCCAGAAGAGAATAGGTTCTGGCTCCTTTGGAACTGTCTTCAAGGGAAAGTGGCATGGAGATGTGGCAATCAAGATCCTCAAAGTCAAAGAGCCAACGCCTGAGCAGTTACAAGCCTTTAAAAATGAAATGCAGGTGTTGCGGTGAGCAGTGGTTTACATGACTTTAACTTGGTTTTATTTGCACAAATCTTTCCACAACTGCTGCTGGTGGTGGCGTTATTAATAATGGTAATGATATTAGTATTATTAACACTGCATAAACTGGTTTTATTAACACCAGTTCACATTGTTATAGCACTTTAATTTAACTCTTAACAATGTGGTGACTGTAACTTTTTGACTGCGGATGAGGTAATGGAATTTGTAAGTTTCACCATTTCTGTTCTCTGCAGGAAGACCCGCCACGTCAACATCCTGCTGTTCATGGGCTTCATGACTAAGCCCAACTTTGCCATCATCACACAATGGTGTGAAGGCAGCAGCCTGTACCGCCATCTGCATGTCTTAGAGAGCAAGTTTGACACTGTGCGTCGCATTGATGTGGCCAGACAGACGGCACAGGGCATGGAGTAAGACTTGCTGCAATATTCCATTTCACCATCATCACTTAGTCAGGCCAAGTAGCAGACAAGTCTTTTTGTAGTGCAAGAAGTTCATTCTGTATACAAATGTTTGGCACTCATGAATTTAATTTACTAGTTCTCAAATTGTTTTTTTTTTGTTTTTTCTTTCAGTTATCTTCATGCAAAGAACATAATTCATCGAGATCTAAAATCAAACAGTATCCTTCTCTTGTGCATGGTGTACATAAGTGCAGTCATTGTGTGTTTCTGAGTTTAGATAGCTGTACCTTTTTAACCAGTAATCACACGCGCTAATTTGAGCCTCATGTTCGTCAGTTATTAAAGGTTTAACAACACACAAAAAGCATTTCCTTTTAATAGACAGTGATATACAGAGCAGCCAAACCATTAAAACTGTGATGTGTCAGTACTCTTAACACAAGAAGAGAAACAAACTCTATGCTGACTCTTACCTTGAAGACACCTCTCCCTTGTTTTCATGAAGAGGCCAATTTAAGATGATGCAGTACATCGCTGCTGTCAGGGACAAACATTTGAATTTGAAACTAGGGTATTAAATTTGAGTGTGTTGAGTCATTCCACACTGTCAGCTGGACGTTTCTTTGTTTCCCATTGTTTACTTTGGGTAGTTTCCTCTGTCAGTCTCACTTCTTATAACTTCTTTCTTGTGAAATGTTTATGCAGTAACTGATACTATGAAAACGTCCAGCAGCTGTCTGTTGTATTTTTCTGAGATTTGCTGCCAGATATTTTTCTCCATGAGGGCTGGACTGTTAAAATCGGTGACTTTGGCTTGGCTACAGTGAAGGCTCGATGGACTGGCTCTCAGCAGGTAGAACAACCCAGCGGATCCATTCTCTGGATGGTAAGGATACTTAACATGTTTATTGTAGAGCTCAGAGTCTATATGACATTTTAATGCCAGTAGGGGGAGCAGTTTTTGAAAAGATTTTGGGTTTTATAGAACACTAGAGCAAAATTAGCCTCTGCTCCTTCGTAGGAGTACTCAATTCTGTTTCAGAGGAGTTCTTGGGCTATATTGCTAGTTTCAAGTCCTATTGAATTTGAAATGATCAGTTTGTAAGTTCAGCATACAGAATCTCTTTTTTTCCCAGTCGGATCCACCTGTCCTAGTGACATTGATTTTAAAAATCCAACATGGATTTAACTTTAACTTGACTCTTGATTACATGGTAAATGGACTGATTCTTATATAGCGCTTTTCTACTCTCCCGGAGTACTCAAAGCACTGTATACAACATGCCTCATTCACCCATTCACATAAGCACTTCTAAACACAAGTGCAAACTAATCTACATTCACACTCCGATGAACGCATCGGAGGGCAACTTGGGGTTAGTATCTTGCCCAAGGATATTTGACATGTAGATTGGGGAAGCCAAGGATCGAAGCACCAACCTTCCAATCAGTTGCTGATCTGCTCTACCACCTGAGCCACAGCCACCCGTACATGAACTGTGGCTGTGTCTTCTTTCACCTTCAGTCTGACATTGCCCTTACTTAAATTGTTTTCTACGAGGGAGTTTTTTTTTTCCTCCTAACTAGTTACTAAAGACCAATGGCTCTGTCTGAAATCTAATGTGTTTAAGTCCCCACTGATACGTTGCTATGCCGACAGACATAACAAACTGCAGTGTCGGTCATTAGTGTTATTACTCCTCGGTTCTAGCTTGGCAACAGTGTTGATCCTGCCCGTGGCCACAGTTGGCTGATTATCCAGCTTCCCACAGCACTCATTGGGCAGGTTCCTTTCGGGACTGTTGTGTCATGTCACAGTGCCACATGTCAGTCAAGTTGGTGGAGTTGACTGAAATGTTGCACCAAAGGGATGTCAGGTTCTGACTGTGCTGGGTGCCACACACCACAAAAAACAATTTTGGTAAGGCAAGGCAAGGCAAGGCAAGTTTATTTATATAGCACAATTCAACAACAGGGTGATTCAAAGTGCTTTACAGGGACATTAAAAACAAAAACAAATAAAAAGCATGATTAGAATTGATTAAAAAAAACAGTAGATAAAATCAGAACAGTAGATAAAATCAGTAGTTAAAATTTAAGTTTAGAAATTTAAGCTTAAAAGTGTGGATTTGGTGTTTTATTCAAATGCAGCTGAGAATAGGTGAGTCTTCAACCTGGATTTAAATAAACTTAGTGTTTCAGCTGATCTGAGGCTCTCTGGGAGTTTGTTCCAGATATATGGAGCATAAAAGCTGAATGCAGCTTCTCCGTGTTTGGTTCTGACTCTGGGAACTGATAAAAAACCGGATCCAGATGACCTGCGGGATCTGGAAGGTTCATACTGGGTCAGGAGGTCACTGATATATTTTGGTCCTAAACCATTCAGAGCTTTATAGACCAGCATCAGAACTTTAAAGTCTATCCTCTGACGGACAGGCAGCCAGTGTAAAGACCTCAGAGCTGGACTGATGTGGTCCACTTTTTTGGTCTTAGTGAGGACTCAAGCAGCAGAGTTCTGAATGAGCTGTAGTTGTCTGACTGATTTTTTAGGTAGACCTGTAAAGATGCTGTTACAGTAATCAAGCCTGCTAAAGATGAATGCATGGACTAGTTTTTCCAGGTCCTGTTGAGACATCAGATCTTTTATCCTTGAAATATTCTTGAGGTGATAGTAAGCTGATTTTGTTATTGTCTTAATGTGTTTTTCTAAGTTTAGGTCTGCATCCATCACTACACCCAAATTTCTCGCCTGGTTGGTGGTTTTTAGGTGTATAGATTGAAGTTCTCTGGTGACCTGTAATCGTTTTTCTTTGGCACCAAAGACTATTACTTCAGTTTTGTTTTTGTTTAGCTGGAGAAAATTGTGGCACAACCAGTCATTAATTTACTCAATGCATTTACCAAGAGCCTGTACAGGGCCTCGGTCTCCTGGTGACATTGTAATATATATTTGTGTGTCATCTGCATAGCTATGATAGTTTATTTTGTTGTTCTTTATAATCTGTGCCAGTGGGAGCATGTAAATGTTAAACAGAAGGGGTCCCAAGATGGAACCTTGGGGAACTCCACATGTGATACTTGTCTGCTCAGATGTGAAGTTACCTATTGATACAAAGTATTTCCTGTTTTCTAAGTATGTTTTGAACCAGTTTAGTACAGTTCCTGAAAGACCTGCCCAGTTCTCCAGTCGTTTGAGTAATATGTTGTGGTCAACTGTATCAAATGCTGCACTGAGATCCAGTAAAACTAAGACTGACATTTTTCCACTGTCTGTATTCAGACATATGTCATTAAACACTTTGGTCAGAGCAGTTTCAGTGCTGTGGTTCTGTCTAAAACCTGACTGGAAGGCATCATAGCAGTTATTCTGTTTTAAGAAGTAATTGAGCTGTTGAGAAACTGCTTTTTCAATGATCTTACTTAAAAATGGGAGATTTGAGATCGGCCTGTAGTTGTTCATTTGTGTCTTGTCAAGATTGTCCTTTTTCAGTATAGGTTTAATTACAGCAGTTTTTAGTGATTCTGGAAACACACCTGACGTTAAAGAAAAGTTTATGATCTGTAACAGGTCTGACTCCAAAGTCTTTGAGACCTTTTTGAAAAAATTTGTTGGCAAGACATCTAAACAGCAAGAGGAGGAGTTCAGTTGACCTAAGATGTCCTCCAGGTCCTTGCTGTTAATAGGGTGAAACTGTTTTATTGTGTTTAAACTGTTTTTCAGTGGACACAGTACATATCCTGAATCTGCTGTTGATGTACCAATTGCTTGTCTAATCTTTTGGATTTTTTCTGTGAAGAATTTGGCAAAGTCATTGCAGGCCATGGTCGAATGAAGTTCAGCTGCCACTGACACAGGAGGGTTTGTTAGCCTGTCAACTGTAGAAAATAAGACCCGAGCGTTATGACTGTTTTTAGTGATGATGTCAGAGAAGTAGGACCTCCTTGCACTCCTCAGTTGTAAATTATAATTGTGAAGTTTCTCTTTATAGATGTCATAATGAACCTGGAGGTTTGTTTTTCTCCATCTGCGCTCAGCTTTCCTACACTCTCTTTTTTCATTTTTCACCAGTGCGGAGTTTCTCCATGGAGACTTTTTCCTTCCAGAGATAACCTTCACCTTAATGGGAGCAATAGTGTCCATAACATTTAACATTTTAGCATTGAAGCTATTGACGAGCTCATTGACTGAACCTCTGGGCAGGTCAGGTGTTAAGGGGAAGACCTGGTTAAAGATCTCACTACTGTATTCAGTTATACACCGTTTTGTGATCACTGCTGTTGATATATTTATGTGGGCTGAAATTTTACTTTCAAAGAAAAGACAGTAATGATCAGACAGGCCCACATCAGACACAGTAACCTTTGAAATGCTCAGGCCCTTGGAGATCAGTAGGTCAAGAGTGTGTCCTCTGCTATGTGTGGCCTCTGTTACATGCTGAGTCAGCCCAAAGTTGCCCAGAGTGTTACTCAGGTCTTTTGTCCCTTTGTCCTGAGGGTTGTCCACATGGATGTTAAAATCCCCAACAATAATTACACAGTCGAAATCAACACAGATCACAGACAGCAGTTCACTGAGGTCATTAAAAAAGTCTGTGCAGTATTTGGGAGGCCTGTAAACATTAAGAAACACAACTTTGGATGGGGCCTTCAGCTGTAAAGCCACATATTCAAAAGACTGAAAACTTCCAGGAGATAGCTGCTTACATTGAAATGATTCATTAAATAAGACAGCAACCCCTCCTCCTCTCCTGCTCACCCTGGCCTCACTGATAAAACTGTAGTTAGGAGGGGTCGTCTCGATGAGAACAGGTCCACTGTTACTTTGGTCCAACCAAGTTTCAGTTAGAAACATAAAATCAAGGCTGTGCTCAATGATTAACTCATTAATTAAAAATGTTTTCCCAGCTAAAGATCTAACGTTTAATAAAGCCAACTTAAGTGTTTTAGAGGTATTATTTGCACCCTCGTGTTTGGGAGCAGTCTGTGGCACACGAGGTATGTTTACTATATTTAAAGATCTTTTAGAGTGCAGCTTTCTGTGTTTTGACCAGGCCACATGTCTCCTTCTGTCGCCTAAAAGTACAGAAATTTTAAAACCTTCTAGTAAACAGGGTCCCAGCTTCTCCTGGGAAAAGTCACCACTGTCATAATCCTCGCAGCCCGGACCCTCCACACATCACACATCAGACTGCGGAGACAGAGCATGAAGGTGGTAAGGAGGAACTAAGGGGGGCGAGGCTGGGCAATGTGACTTCGATTGCTCTGTTGAGGGCGGGGCTCGATGGCGAACCTTTGGCTGCTCTGGTGGGGGGTTTATGGGGGACAAAAAGGGATTGGGCCGGGGGGTAGATCTGACCCCGGCATTGACCCGCTCCATCATCTCCTCAGTGAATTTCAGGTGTGGGGAGGAGGGAGAAAGGGAGGGGAGGAGGGTGATGGCCTGTCAGGGGTTTGGGGGACTGAGGAAGGTTGTGGTCCCTGGTCCTGGTCGTTGGTGTTGTTGAGAGAGTTGGAGGCAAATAGGGACCCCTCTTCTTGCCTCAGATGTCTCTCCTTTCTGAGGCTCTTCCCGGGTGGGGGCAGATGGAGCTCCTCCTCAAGGTTTCTGCTGGGCTTTGTCTGTTCTTGGAGTACTGTTTGTTCCTCTATATGAGATAACTCCTCGTTTATCTCAGCCTTGGCACCAAGCACAGATGGATGACGTATGGAATAAAACAAGTTGGAGGTGAACAGTTTCACCCCAGACTTGTTAAAATTAAATCCATTTGCTTTAAACAGATGCCTGCGTTCCCAAAAAATATTAAAGTTGTTGATAAAATGCACTGAGTGGTCAGTACATGCTGATATGAGCCATTTATTCAGTGCAAACAACCTGCTGAATCTCTCGTCTCCTCCTCTGACGGGCGGTACAGGCCCACTGATGAATACAGCTGCGTTCAGAGAGTTTACAGTATTTAATAATCCAGTAAAGTCCCGTTTCAGAACCTCCGACTGTTGTTTGGACACATCGTTTGACCCTGTATGCAGAATAATGTTTGTCACAGTTGGATATTCATCTGCAATTTGAAGAATTCTCTCCTTCAGGTTGTTGACCATATCCTTAGGAAAGCATAGGACTTTAGTGTTCTTACCGCACATCCTTTGTACATCCTTTACGGCAGAGTCACCCACAATCAGAGTTTCAGGCCTAGCCTTTAGCTTTCCCTGTGGCCTTTTACTTTTCAACAGATTTTCAGACCTTACTTCACTACTTTTAGATGGATGGTTGTCCGATATAGATCCAGGGTCCTTTGATAGTGGAGCAAATCTGTTCTGCAGTTTCGCATTCAGTTGTTTTGGAGGTTTGTTGTTAGCCTTCCTATTCACGGTTGTCCAGTCCTGTTTCCTCCCGTATACAGGGGTAGAAGAGCTTCTCTGTCTCGTAGGAAGTGAAGGCCAGTCGGTTTCAGAGATTTCAGCTCGCTGTGCTCTGCCTGTGATACGTCCTCCCCCTTCCAGGAGACATGATTTATGTCTTGGTTTTGCACCAAGACAGTCCGAGGGGGGGTTATTGCTTGATGATTTATAATAATGCACAGAGTCTACTTTCTTGGTCATGTTATCTGTGCTCCTTAGCTGTGTACTAGCTTGCTCATCGCCATTGTTTTGAATAAAAGGCAAGGTTGTTTCATTTCCACACAGTCCATTTACCTCCACGTTTACTTCTAAGCAATGAATTTTTGTCTCCAGTACTGCAATCTTCTGCAGGAGTTTGTGGTAGTCATCTGTGGAGAGGGGAGGCATCTTGTTGCTAGTTAGCCTAGCGGTTAGCACCTTTCCAGGCTACTGAGGCTGTTCGGTGCCCAGACGCAGTAATCAGGCTTCAGCTGTGTATAGGCCACAGACACACGGAGCGCTGAAGATAAGGTAACTATAAAAATGTTGCTGTTTCTGTTAAGAACACTTTAGTCTAAATGATCTATAAGTGTCCAAAAGCTATCGCAGGTAAGCTCATACGGAAAAAAAGGGAAAAAATCAGCATAAAAATCAATAAAAGAAGCAAAGCATTAAAGAGCAAAGAGAGGAAGCGTCCACACTCACAAAAGGGGGAGGAGAAATTCGTAAAGAAATTGTCGATCTTTAGTAATACTTTTACAACATGTCGTTCTTCAGCTACTGATACTTGGAAGCACTGCATGTCTTGCAAAATGAGCGGCTGATGCATACTATTACCGATGCATGTTAATGTTGTCTTTTATAACCTGTGTACATCTGAGTCTTGACAGGTTAAGTTATATTGTTGGTTTGAACACTTTTCTTGAAAAGTGATTACTGTTGATACCATAAATAACATCAAGTCACATCTGTATCATTAACTATAAAGCAGAATAATAGAAATATGATGGTCTTTCATTGTATATTGGAACCCTGGAAGTTTTCCATGCACTTGTTTAAACACAGTAAAGGTCACGCGCACATTATTTGATAGACTCTATATCCATACATGCAGTTTTTATGTACAAAGGTTTGTAGTGTATTTGCTTCTATTATGGTTAAGTCTCAACATCTTTACAAAAAGCTAAATTAGTGTAATCGGCAGTGTTAAAGTACCTCTTTGTCAGTTTTTAATTCATTTTTTCCTCTCATTAGGCTCCTGAGGTGATCCGCATGCAGGACACAAACCCATACACGTTCCAGTCAGACGTATATGGCTACGGAGTAGTTCTGTTTGAGCTGATGTCAGGAACCCTGCCTTACTCCAATATCAACAACAGAGACCAGGTTCCATTACCCAGTTTATTCTTGTTTATGTTAACACACAACACTGAGTCAGTCTAAAATATCTGATGGACTCTTTCTGAAGATTTTGTTAATTACTATTAACATCAAAAATATAGCCATAGAGTAAGTCACAGTTCCAATAAACTAACAAATATTAGTAGAGATCAGTAGATAAACTGTTAAATGTAACTCTGCATTAAATAATTCATCTGGAACACATGAAGCAAATTTTGTGTGACTTGACTTATGGCCCAGTTTCTTAAGCTGTCTTCAGACCTTTGATGTAATACTTAAGTTTGTTCTGTAGCTCACCTTGTTCGGTCCTCTTTTTCTTTGTCAGATAATCTTCATGGTTGGACGTGGTTACTTGTCTCCAGACCTCAGTAAGCTGTATAGTACCTCACCCAAAGCAATGAAGAGGCTGATCGTCGACTGCCTGAAGTTTAAACGTGATGAAAGGCCCCTTTTTCCACAGGTCAGTCTTGTATGGTTTATCGTTTATCACTTTAATTAAAAATATCCTGCAATGTTAAAATGTCCTGTGACTCGACATTGTAAGGGCTTTCTTTAAATTTAACTTGAAACTTTTACTTTATCCAAAACTTTTGGCAACAACTAGGTTCTGTCAGAAAGATGATCATTTATTGTAGGGATCGAACCACCAACCTTCCGATTAGTAGGTGACCTACTGTACTGCCTGAGCCACAGCCACTCCTCTGTATCAATCTAAAGAGGATTTGTTTTTGGAAGAATTTAGGTGAACATAAAGACCTGGAGAAATTTTTGGTGTAAAGCAGGGGTCTCAAACTCAAATGAGCCGCGGGCCACTTCTGGCACCGTCATCTCATTGGAGGGCCACTTTAGTGTCCAAGTAGTACAAAAAAACAAAAACACCCACTAATATTTACACTAATGTAGTGTTTTGTTTGTTTTATTTAATTCCAAATATTGTGTAACAAGACAAAATTGCAAACATGAACGCAATTTTTTTTTCTCACTCTTAACTATCTGAAGCCTTTCAGTTTCATTTGTCATATGCAAGTTAGCACAGGGTCAACATTGCAATGAAATGTATTTGACTCAGCAGTATAGTACAGTAGTTTCATTGAACTACCAAATAAACAGCTCTTTCTGGCCAGACACGTGGCAGCACTTTTGCTACAATTTTGTTTGTATTTAACAAAATAAAAATGCAGGCATAAGCGTACACATTAGTTTTCGACTGCAAGTGAAAATTGTTTTCTTTCCAAATAAATCTCTCACTGAACTAACACAGCCCTCAACATGTTTGCACTCTCTTGTTACCTCGGCCAGGTCCGCGGCTCCGAACCGTGGTAAGGAGACCTCTGGCTAATACTTTGGGTTCCGTGTCGGGCTCGTAGCCGGGAACTAGCTTTACTGTCTGGGTCAACCTTGCTAGCGAGAGACAGAAAGAGGCTGTTGAAAGGCTGCTCCAGCAGAACTTTATTGTTTCGGAGGAGAACACGAACACAGTGTACAGTCGAGTCTAAATAGCTTACTTACAACTGGGCTCGTCAGGCACTCTTTTTGGCTGCAGTGGTTATTATTATATTTACATGCTTCCAGCTCCCGTTTCTGCTCGGTGGCACCTCGTATTTATCTCCTTTTTCTCCCTCCCTCACGCTCACACACACACACAGCAGGAGGGGCGGTCCCATACGTTCTCCCTGCTGCAAGGACTACACCGCCCATGAGGCTACAGTCTTAAAGGGACATGCCTGTAACACTCTGTCGTCGTATTAAATCATTTTTCGTATAATAGTTTTTTAAAAATATTTCTTCACATCAATATGCAGGCTGCAAGTAGAGGTGACGTGGGCCGCAAATGGGCCGCGAGTTTGAGACCCCTGGTGTAAAGCAATATACAGCAGGACTTTAGGCCACCAGTGAGGAATCTTGAACAGGATGCTTTAATGAAAGTTTTGGAAAAGCAAATCGGAGTGTTCAATACAAATAATTTGCAAGACATGGACATGTCATTGTAATTGCCTGTAAATTCATACTATCCTTTAAATCAGGTGACTGCCAAACATATGCAATGTAGTTGCGTAATGTTGACAAAACTATAGTCTGTAATTTTCCTAATATTTCTGTCCTTCCTCAGATTCTGGTGTCCATTGAGCAGGTGCAAGATTTGCTGCCGAAAATCGAGCGGAGTCGCTCCGAGCCGTCGCTCCATCGAGCTGTCCATGCTGAGGACCTGAACCCCCTCCTGTTCCACACCACCAGGCTCATGCCCCTCTAAGCTCTCCACAGCACACAGCAGAGAGGTCGCCATCCTGTCAAGGACCACAGCATTCCAGTGCCTCAAAGAGGCCACAGCTGGCTGCTCTCCACTCATTGTGGAGCTGCAGCTCTCAGCAGCAAAACTCAGTAACAGACTGTAGAAGTAACCTTAGTCTGACAGTGAATTTTTTTTTTTTTCCCTTCAACAGCAAATGACACGCACATGCCCATCAGGTGAAAGAAAGACCTTCTGTTTGTAGACATATGTGTAAAATGTCTCATCTTGCCAGCTGAGAAAGTCAATCGACATCTCAACTTGTATTTGGCTCTTAGACCTGCTTTGGGGTTTCAGTTGTTCTAAAGAAACTCACATGGTTGCACATACAGTGCAAAAGAGTCTAATTCAGATCTTTGAGGAGCACTGTCATCATAGCCAAAAACTTAAATCAGCCATAGAGCTGGAGCTGCTGGTTCAAGTCACATGATCCACTTACATACTCCATGCTCAGCGGGCATGCGCCCCTTTCACTGTAACACAGCATAAATGGAATGGGGACCTGAGATGTAACGCCACTCATTTGAAAGCAACTCTTTTTGAATACGTGCCTGTCTTGATATGTTTTGTAAAAGGTTAGATGTTTGCCCCCAGTGTGGACTTTTAGCTTCATTTACTGGTCTTGCAAATATCTATACAACAAGACCTGGCAACTTAGAACACTGAACTATGCAAAGAAGTTTAGGGAAAAAATGTATACCAGTTGTTCATTTAACCTGTAATAGTCTTTTGCTGTACATGAAGCAAAGCAGTGAAAGGCCTGGGGGTAGATATTTTCTTTCACTAACATAAAACATAAATGTATCCTGTCAGGTAGATATTCTTCAAATAGGAACTTTGAAATTCACTAAATTCATCTGAGAATCAAGTTTCCATTGATGCTGTTTGTGGGGGGGGCATGGAAAGTCAGTGAGAAGGGCCTGGCAGAACTGGCTGCATGTCCAAATTTAAACATTACAAATTACAGTTTGAGGGTTTGAAAGTTATCCCATTCCTTAAATCCTGTGTTTAGTCTTAAGAATGTGCTGTTTCAAACCAATTTTTAGTAAAAGCAGTTGCCCACCCCTCCACCCTTTTCAAGTCCTGAAACATCACCTAACTTGTGTCACTTACCAGGCAACACTGTGATACTTTTAATGTTCTAAGTCCACTGAACACGGGGACTAAATGGTTAGGATCAATACTTCAGCAGTGGATGTTATTCATTTCTAAACCAAAATGTTTTCCAAAGTGAAATGTCAGTCAGGTCATCAGAGGACATTGTTGTTAGAAATGTACAGATGTAGTTTCAAGGGCTCAGCAGATGGCTCATTTCAATTCCAGGTGTAAACTGAGGTTTCCATGTTGAGGCACGCACCTTACAGCTCTCACACTGCAGGAACAGCAGAGTGCCATCAGCCTCTGCACCACAGGTCTGCCCATCCACAGGTCTCTCCACGATGGGCTTAAGTGGTTTGTTGTATTGCTGCTACATATTGTGAGTGTTTTGTACACCTTAAAGATTGAATTGCTTGGTACACAGCTTCAGCAGTGTTGGCTAGTTTTTCCACACTCCAGAGGTCCATTCTCCAATGCTGCAGTCCCTCGTGCATAGTTCACTCACACATGTCCGCGTATTCTCAAAATATTTCTATAGCTGTGGGGCATGCCTTAAAACTGTGAGAACCTTGGTTGATTAGTTGCTCTAATTTAGGCTTGAAGAGGTGTGTACATTTTTCACAAAAGTGAGATCACATCTAAAGGCAAATGTGCAAACTCTGCTGTGATGGCCACAAGTCTACTCTGAAGAAATATCTGAATTATTAAAATCTGTAGTATTCAGAGAACAGAACAAATGTGAGGGTTGTCTTGTTCGCTCGTCCATCCGTTTGTATGTTACCAACCGTGAGATTGCTTTAAGCTTGTATCCAGTTGATTTTTCTTTGGTAGGATGCTCACTTGTTATGAATGAAAGGCCTGCATTTTATTTTCCTGAGATTTAATTAGTTGAGGATTTACTCGCCTCTTACACGCACACAGAGGTGGCTCGGTCCTGCTTCATGATGTCTTTCAAAGAAATACGGATGTGCTGAGGGTTCAGCTGGGCTGGTTTAAAAACTAGTAGCCTTAGCTGTTGATCAGTGATAGTGTGTGGCCTTGTTTGTGTGGCTTGTTTTGGGGGTTTGTGTGGATATTTTTTTTGCCCCTCTTTCAGCCCCTCATTTTTGCTCATTGTAATACTGGTGGGAAATATTGTCTTAAAGCTTTACTCATCTTTACTTAAAGCTTATCAACCACAACAATTTCATTCCCATCAACAAAAAGCAGGACACTGAAGATCAGCCACTGCTCTTCTTCAGTGTAATCCTTTGTAAATTTGTAGTACTGACTAATGAAAGAAATGGAAGCGATAGTCATCATATCTACAGAACCTTTAGTTTCTCCTTCAGCTGGACTGTTAGCATCTTTGGGCTAGTGCTCACAGGTTGACCTGACAGTGCAGTCACTCCATTTACTATGGATTAAATCTGCTTTAAGGGCACAGACGCAACTCTCTCTGGTGATTTTGGTGACTTAACAGTAGGGGATAAGGAGCCATGCCTCCTGGTCTGTTCTAACAGTGCCGTATTCTTAGGCATTGACTCTCTTGCTGGTCGTGTCTCGCACAAGTGTGAAGGCAGCAGCAGTAGGTGTGAGGTGATGTTTCAGGCTTCTGTGAATCCTGCAGGTGATGTGACAGACATGAAGCAGAACACCTGTTGATGCAGATGTCTGTCACTAATGAACTGATAATTTAATATTCTCATGTTAATCTAGGGGCTGGGTACCCTGACTGATGCTCATTCCAGTTATGTGGTGGCTGTGGGAGGGGTTTTGTGGTGGGCTTTTTTTGCTTTGCTTTCTTATTTATTGATATTATTGCAGATGTTAATCTGCAAGTACAGCACTCTGAGATGGATCAGATGTTTACTGGGAATGTTTCTCTTTGAAATGTCTGTCAGCGCCAGGCGCTCTCTCGCTTTCTTTTTTCTCTCAAACATTCTCAACATGAATGTATGTTTCAGCGCGGTACTGTTGGCTCCTCTGTTCACTCGGACTCTGTCAAATGCAGGGGCATTTCTAGAAACATTGCTTTCACACATCCTGAGTACAAATTGGGTATCAACATTTTTTATTATTTTTTTTTTCTAAGCAACATGTTGTCCATAGGGTTTCACTACAATAGCAACACTTAGGGAACTGTAACTAACAGCATGGAGGGCGGTGTTTAAAACTTGATCCTGTCCAGTGATATTTAAGTGTAACTTGGGTATTTGAATGGCCTGAAGCTGCTGAATGAAATCTTTGTTTTTCTTTTTTTTTTTTTCTAAATGAGCTGCTTTTTAAAAACTTTCAGAAAAAGCAAAACTTTTTTTTTTTTTTTTTTTTTAAACCACAATGTAAGATCAGGAGTGCTTTAGTATAATGTCAGCAGACCAGGTTTTCTGTGTGTCTGTAAAAAGTAGAGTGGGTTTGGAGAGCTTATTGAATCATTTTGGCTCAGTTTCACATTGAGGTGGTGCCTCCCAAATGTCTTCATCTGGAGGATGAGGGAACGGGTGCCACATCTCTGTTCAAGTGGACCTGAACAGCTTCAGGAAACATGAGATTCTCATCTGGAGACTCACAGGGGCACCATAATGTGGGGGAAGAGAGGCACTGCGACTGTTTCACAGAGGATGAGAGCTGTGTCAGAGTAGTTTCTTATTTTATTTTATTTTATTTTATTTTATTGTCTTTTCATATCTGTAGGTGAGTTGGAGTACTTGTCTATAGTTTCTGAGGTGTCAGGGGTGTTAATTTGCAATAAATAGTATTTTCTGCTGTGTACAGTCTGTTTCTTTTTTGTTTTCTTGTTACTGTTTTTGTGATTTCAAAGAGAACAATTATTTTAACATGTAAATCAAATTTTTTTTCTTAAGGGTTTTTTGTGTGTGTGTGTGTGTGTGTGTGTGTGTTGTGATTTTTGTCAGTAATGATGCAGGATTTATTCTTTAAATAAATGAATTCATCTATAACTTGTTGTTTTTAGCTTTCAGTACAATCAGTGGAATCCATTAGTGGAATCTTGTGTTTGTCTGCTTCGGGACACAGTTCGTTTCGTCAGCTTACCAATTGAAACATTTAACTGTTTTGTTTTTTTTAAACGACGACCTCTCGATCCGCTTAAGCTTAAAACTAAATCTTGTTCAGGGAAACTCGCTGAACAGGGTCAAAAGAGGAAGTGGTTATTTTTAAGGCTCCACCACAGATCAGTAAACAGCAAGCTAGAAACAGGAAGTCATCTGACAGCAAGATTGTTCAGAAGTCTACAGAACACTGTTTATGCTCTAAAAAATAAAAAAAAGGTTAATTGATGTTTCCAAATTTGTTGTCAGTAAGTAGTTTATTAAAGACTAGTACAAAGGTAATATTTTACAGAAACCATTTTAAAAAATTGACAGACATTAAGATAAACTTGGCACCAAACAAGTTCTGTACAAAACTGAACTCAGCACACAGCTTCACCTGAAATGGAATAGTGCATACTATTGAGCTCAGTGTCACTGAAGGTCAAAGGTGCCAGAATTTACACAGAATTTACTTTATATTCAGGTACATAAACAGGTTTAAGCTTTAAGCAAGAGTTTAGAAAAATAGTTTTCTCATTTTAAGGAAGTTTTTCCAGAAACTTTTCCTCTCTAGTTCCTAAAGAACTTTACAGTGATATTTACTGTAAAATGTGAAGATCATGTTTGAAGGTATCATATTCAGAACTTGTAGCCCAGTCCAGTTCTGCTAATGTGGCAGAACAGTGTCATGGCAAAGCACATTCCCAAAACCTGTAAACAGAAATATAGAAATTAAACTGGAAAAGGACATAAAATGCCATTATAAAAATTATTCTGAGCTTCTCAAGCTGACTGAAATGTCATTGGGTTTATGCTTGTTTATATGAAGTATTTTTATTCTTTTTGCAATCTAAAGAGTGGTCTTTTCTTCCCCGATCCATTCTAGAGCTGCGTTTTTGGGTGTGGCAGTGGACATTGTCCAGCTGGAGGCCCACTTTGGTAAGTGGGAGGGGAGCAGGTCTTGGTCTGCGGCAATCATAGACTGTATTTGAAGGATGGCTATAGCGGCTTTAACGTCACACATTATTTTGCCATTGCCAGATAGCGAATGTGACTGATATACAGGGATGCTGGACATTCATTGGTTAAAGACATGTAAACCACTTTTATAACTTTAGTGGGGACTAGTCTTAACAGTAAGATGTGAAACTGGCAAAGTATAAAGTCATCAGGAAAATGTTTAGCGATGCCATGAAGTGAACTGAAAGGTAGTTTTTCTTACGTTTCTGTACATCCTGACTTCTATTCCAAGCAGGAGTTGGCCATTAGGACAGAAGAATGTAGGTTAAAAGTACTTGACCATTAGCTTTTTATTATTTTATTTTCCAGAGCTGCAAGCTACATTCATCTTTTATTTCCTTTTTTCTCTTCACCCCCAACCAGTCTTGCCAGATGACTGTCTGTCACTGGCTCTTCTGGAGACCGTGTTGGGAAGGTTAGTTAAAAATATATTTTTTCACGTCATTATTCGGGCCGCAAGTAGATGTAACATGGGCTGCAAGATTGAGACACAGAGCCTCTTAATGTGTGTTTTGTTTGGGTTTCCACCAATGTGGAATTACCAAAAATAGAGAGGGCATAGCCTAACATATGAAACAGGAAAAGACCGCTGTGTAATCCATTTATTTCAACAAAGTAACTGTATTCGGAATACCATGTATACAGTTACTCCCACACACTGTCTGGAGATCTCTTCCTGTCAAAAAGTTCTTTCTCCCCTCCATTGCCTGGTACTTGCTCATAATGGGTTATCTGATCATCAGAGTTCTCTCCATCCAACATTGAAGGATCTTTATAGTATAAAACACACTGAGGCCATGGTTGTTAACTGCTTCTTAGTATAAATGAAACCATACAATCAAAGGCAACAAAGTTTAGGTATATTTTAACAGGAAGATGCCGTGTTTCTGAGCAGAACATTGTATTAACCAATTCATTCACTTTACAATCCTGTTGTCTTTTATACAGAAGTGAAGATGGTAATTTCTGAGACATAGTACATCTGCAGGTTCATAGGTTAACCTTGCAACACCTGCGTAAAATAGTATGTTAACAGCTTACCTCAATCATACAGAGGACAATGACAGAGACCCCAATGGTTAGGAAATTCTTCTCAAAAAAATTTGTCACCTTTGACAAACAACCCTGCACACAAAACATTTTGAAATTACCTGCGGCAGTAACAATGTGACCTTTGACCTCTATGGTACATTAAAGCAAGTGTGAATCTGGAATGATCAGTGATTACGATGAGCCTACCGTTTGCCTGTATTCACGATTGTTACAAGAGAATTCCTCAGGAATACAGCAGGATTCCGGCACGTGTTCCCCCCAATCTGATGCATTATTGATTCCACAGCAGTCAAGCTAAAACAAATTAATTTGACAGACAAAAAAATAAATTTCTAAAGTCATTTGTGTCACAACATGACATCTCCACTCTGACACACTTACGTTTTTTTGAATATAATCCCAGTCACTTTGTTTTGAATGTGTTGAATTTCCTTTTGCATCATTCAAGCCCTTTGTCAGATCAGTCTTCACGCTTTCAGTAATCTGAACAGTAAAGGAGGATTTGGTGATTACATACAATGTATACATTTGCTTTAAAAACAGAACATATTGTGTATAGCATATGTGTCACACACTTCTCCCTCGTATACAAGTAGCAGACATGCTGCCGTCAGTTCCAAGAGCATCATGATGAAGAGCATCAGGAAAAACTGTAAAAATAAATAAAAATGTTTATGTGAATGTTACTCTGAAACACTTTACATACACATATGAAACGGTACTGTATAGTGAAGTTATTTTCGGCTGTTAGTTCACAGCATGTAGCTCAACATATCTGATTTTGAGAACTTTTTAAACTTGAATGCCCATAAAAGTCTTTGTGTTTCCTCCTGGGAATGAGCTTGGAATCTTTTGCTTGCTTGGCAAACATGCTTCTGACAGTCCCCTGCGCTAGTTTTAAACTCACTGGAGAAACCTCCCAAACTGTGAAACAGCAGTCTCCTCATAGTCAAAGCTGCTCCTTTATTGAGTCTTTTACAACTAGAAACTTATTTAAAAACTTGTTTCAAACCAAAACTTCTTTTTATTCATTGATTTTGATTCTGTCTGGTTTGCTTATTGTATCTCCTTTGTCTTTTTCACTCATGACTGTATATGTTTAGTACCTACTAACATGTATTTTCTGTCTATTCTCTTATTAAGTCTTATCAGAGTTGTCTTTTGTACAGCAATTTTGTCTTCACAAATTGGTTTTTAAATGTGCTTCATAAATAAAGTTGAATTGAAAAACCACTATGGAGCTATTAATACTGATTAAACAAAGAGTCATTTCACTTTGTCACAACTTTTTTCTTCGGGTTATATGACATTGAATTTTTTGTTTCCTAAGGTCACAGACCCCAATTACATCACTAAAAAACCAAGTGACAAATGGAGGCTGAGTTAAGTCAACATGGAAAAGATGAAGCTGCAGTTTCTCTATTGACTGTCCCAAAAACCAAGTCAGTGTCCACGGCCTCCCATGTTAAAATTCCCAGTGTTACAGCAGACAGAACAAATGTATATAACTGCTATGTTTTCTAATTTATTTGCATACTACTAAGACTTAAAATTATGGACATTTTGAATGACAGGTGTGCCAACACAGGGAGCTGTAGCTGACTGGGTGGTGCAGCAACTGGATCAATTGCTTTTTTACAGTTTGTTTGTTTGTTTGTTTTTATGGTACTGACACTTGGGAAGCTTCTTTCCAAAAGTGCGAGGGAATTTACAAAGTTAGTAATATATAGGATTCAGTCTCTTATGACTGAATTTTGTAGCATGAAATCGATTATGACAACAAGAAAAACAGAATAAAGTAAAATAAAAAGCTGATATATAGAAATCAAAAATATATCAAGTATTTTTTTATATATCAATAAAAAACAGAAGCTGCTGTAACAGGGTTCTTCTACTCTGAATTAGGAGAGGTGGAAGCTTTTCAAAGTATCTTTAAATTAAAAACAAAACAAAACCGGTATTTTTGTATTCTGCAGGAAAAACTAGTCCCGATTAACATCTAAATTACCTTTTTCCCAGAGAACTGACTCTTTAGATATTGCCGTTTGTTACATAAATGGTATTTTTGTAGCATTCAAAAATTGGAGTACACAACAATGAAGAGGCAGTGTTAGAGAGCCCACCCCCCTTATCAAAATTATACAGGCATTAAAAAAACAAACAAATTATACCCTTTGTGGGTACCAAAACTAGAGTGTTATTTACCTAAAAATATGAAGTAATCAGAGGGAGCAGAAAACCACATAATCTGTACTCTGCTTTGAGTATTTGTGTGTGTGTTACCGATAGGAGGAGACAGCGGTTCTCCTTGAGTGCACCGAGAAATCCCAGGAAAGACACGCAGGTGATGATGATGCCGGTGATCAGCAGGATGTTGGCTATGTTGAAGCTGGCCAGTGAGGGGGTGAGAGCAGCATAATTTGAACCCACCATCAAGAAGACGCCGAAGACCAGAATGGACACACCGCAGATCTGACAGAGGAGAAGACATACTGAAGCCAAGTCCACAATACACACTACACAGAGTAGAGTGAGCTACACCGGGACCTGGTCTGCTTCAGAGCTTGCCTACAGGCAGCAGTGTCAGACAGTACATTTTCTCAAGTGCTTCTGCTTTTAATTTATTTGTTATGCAACAGACTTCTGGCAAATGTTGACTTTTCCTTTTCTTTTGTATCCACCAAGTCTGTGGAACAAAATTAATGAAATGAAATTGAATTAAAAAATATATTAAAAAATCTATTATACATTATAAATATATTATTATATTAAATATATTAACACTCTTTCTCTTCATGGCCCCTGTGAGTCAGGTACATAGAAAGGGTGCAGGAAGTATGTACATCATTATGGTCAGAAGATCATCAGATATCCAAAAGAATCTATATGAATACCTAAGTAGAGATACATGCTAAAAGTACCCCAGATTCGGCCCATGCGTAAGGTTAATTATGACACCGGCAAGTACTGTGTGGGTTAGACGTCGGATGCAATCAGACTCTGAGTGTCCACCTTCAGTATAGGCCCAATTTTGTCTTCAAAAAACTGCAAATGTAGATCATACTTGGGCACAATCTGGATATTTTAGCCTGTACAGCAAGTCTGTCTGTCTGTCTTCTCACATATTAGCAGATATTGGCTTTCTAAAATTGAACAAACAAAATTAACTGCCTCCACTCTAATTGGCTCACGTAATCGTCATAGTAATAACACAATTACATAGAGTAAACAAATAACACTGTCCTTTTTTTCCCACAGTGTGAACTTTTGGTAAATCCTCTTAACTGATTGATTTTTAAGAATCTGACCATCTGGTAGAATATTTGAAACCCAAAGCAGACACCTGAAGCATTTATAAATGCTAACTAATTTTCACACACTCATATGTCTGTCACACCCGACAGTTTAGGTATGAAAAGTGAGTGGATGAATGTGACAGGATGTTTCACAGTGATGTAATGCTGGATGACTTAGACATACGTACAAAGCAAAGCAAGTTGGCGACACACATGGTGTACTTTAAACACTTGAGGCAGCTGTGAGCCATCTTGCAACTCCTCTGATCAGACCTGCAACAAGAAAAGGCCGTTATTTTTTATTTAATATAAATATCGGAAGCAGGGCTGGATGTGGTCAAGGTTTAATGCAGCATCTCGTATTTATGTCTTGCGTTTGTGTGTGGGTGTGTAAGTGCTAAAACGGACAAAACGTCACGGTCACAAAGCGGGGAAGTGATGCTCACACATCACGCTTCCTGTGTTTCCTCTCAGTTTACAAGCAAAACCAAAATTCTTCTTCTGTACAACACGATATGAGTGCATTATACTTTGGGAGGGTTTAAAATTACATCATGAGAGGGCAGGCAGTTTAACTGTGGAAATACCAAAACTTCCTCAAAATACAAGGTGACCCGTTCTAAGTACAAATCTCCTGTATTTGTGTTATAAATATGTGAAAAACATTGAAATTTCTAACTGATCTTTGTTCTGAGAATAAAAAAGAGACTTCTTCTTCTTCTTCGGGCAATTAAAACTACTAAAGTACAGCTCTTATATTTTGTTTTCCACTTAAGTCAGTACGTACACATGACAGACACTTTCAGTTAGATGACTGCCTATTTTGGTCTAAATTTGAAAGATTTTTTTTCACTTTTTCATCTTCATTGGGTTTTCTTTTCTCACAAGTATTTTTTAGAGATTTGACATCAACACGTTTCTGACCGATAAAGAAACATCTTCACAATATTCTGAAGATTTAAAGAGAGCTCTAGAGCTTCAAGACAAAATAAAGTTTAACTCCTACCTATTTGGAGAAAATGATATCTGCTATCGTCTCTGTTTTCAGGCGTGTGCTTGTCGAGCTCGTCTGCTGTTCGTACTTCCCCTTCTCATAGCTCTGTGAAGCTTGCAGAGTACATCATGGGGCTTTCAGCAGCCCTTCTCACTTCCTCTTCCTAAAGTCTAGCAACATGGAAAGAAACTGATGACTGAGAAAGTGCAGTGGGGGCAACCAATAGCACTGCAGAGACGTTAGGCGCATGTCTGTGACACACTGCTTATATTTAGATACAAGCTGAAACTGTGGTCAGCAGCTGCAGAGGTCAAAACCCCTCACTGATGTGAAATCGATTGTTAATATTCTTATTGCACAACTAGAGATAATAAAGCCTGTATGTTTGTCACAGAGGAACACAAACTGGTTAAAACATCTAACTGGTGTCATTTCTCACCTTCTCGATGTGTCACGTGCCAAGGTAGTTGTCGGCATAAGCAGCCCTGGTTTCATTTAGTCGTGTTGCAGAGTGTTGCTTTCTTTATCAGAGGCCGCTACTCTGCATTTAATCGTTAGCTATTATTTCTCAGATGGCTGCCCTTCCCTGAACCTGTTTCTGATGGCCGTTTCTTCCTGTTTAAAAGGAGTTTTTCCTTGCCACAGTTGCCAAAGTGCTTGCTTACATGGAGTTGTCTGATTGTTGAGGTTTTCTCTTTCTCCCCCACCTTCCAAACATTTACCATTTATAATAGATGCCTGCCCCCTCCTGAGCCTGATTTTGTTGGAAAATCCCTCCATGTTTAAAGGAACCCCTGCCTCCCTACCAAAGTTTTGCTCATAGGGGATATTTACATTCATGGGTATTTCCAAGTAAAAACAATCAAATGTGAAACAGTTCTCACCTGATCCCTCAGAATCAGTTCATTCTGTTGTTATTTTATATACTCAAAATTTCATTTAAACGGTCTCCTGATACCAGGCTCCTCTTCTAGCCTTTGTTTCATTCCTAATGTTATATATAACCTGACAACTAGCCTCCCCTGACATTACGCCCTGAACCCCCTGTTCCACCCCTCCCCTGCAGCTGCGCCACAGACCACACCCTGCCACACAGTCACTTTTAACACCTGAGATTGTTGCTTGTTATGGCAACAACAGGAATGGAGAAAGAACAAAGAACATTTTCTGTATAACAGTTGACACAAAAACACTGAAAATGTTTTTAAAATTCTTAAAATCTGAGCCCACGGCAGGATGTCCAGATGTTCTCAGGACTACTGTCAGCTAATGAGAAACCTCGACACATCAGAGGCAAGCGTTCAGTTTCTTCAACACTTGTTTTAGTAGTATCGTCATTTCCTGACTCACAATCAGATCATCCATTTTTATTTCATCTTATCACCAGTGTGCCAGGGTTGAAATAAAGACACAGTTTTAATCTCTATCTCTGCTGCACATACAGCCAGTGTGCCACAGATCAGTACGCACGAGTAAACTGAAGCATAGTACAAACAGAGTAAGGCTGACTGAGCACTGGTTCACTTTCAGGGTGAAACTAAACCACACCTTCTCGGTGGCCTACTGGGCAAATCCCTCAACTAGGGCAGCTGTAGACTAAAATACAGCGATGCATTACTGATATAGGCCAAAGTATATGACCACTTAGTCATTCAAAGTTTACCTTATCATTACTTGGAAGCCTGTGATGAACTTCACAGCATTGTTGTGTGGGAGCAGGAACAGTGACATTCAGGAGGGGGAGCTTAGCCATCACCATTAAGAGGAACTGTGCAACCACAAATGGGGATTTAAGAGTAAAACAACTAATGTACTTTAAAAAGGGCCTCTTAATGCACCTGGTTTGTAGTTTTTAGCTATAGTAAAACCAAGACACCGTTTTTGTTTAGACTGTAATGCCTTTGATCCTTTTGCTTCTCTTCAGGCACCAGTGAGGGTCTCTTCAGTAGTGCTTAGTTTTTCATTTTGAACTCTGTTGGATGAATTGTCATTCAGGTTCAGACCCCCTTTGTTCACTTCAAAATGAATTTTTCTCCACTTCTAGGAGCAGTTCTTTTGGAATAAGACTACTAATTCAATTCAGTTCAGTTTTTATATCACCAAATCACAACAGCATTCAGCTCAAAGCATTTAATATTGTAAAGTAAAGACCAACACCCTACCAAACAAGTATTTGGCGACAGTGGAAAGAAAAACCTTCAGTGGAAAGGGACAGTTTTAGACCAGATTTCATGTTCCAGTTCTACCTTCTTACTCAGATAAATAACATTTTAACCTTTGTTAAAATTTGTTTTGTGTGTAGAGTGGGCTGGAGTGGGAATTAACGCCCTCATAAAAATCCAATTATAACTATAACAATAGTGAGCATTCATAGTTTCCTTTAGCATTAGTAAACAAAAACCAAATACTGTATTTAACTTGATCAACTGTTTAGGAATTATTTACATTTTACACCCATCCCTCAGACAAAATAACAGAATTTTAAATATAAAAACTCTTTTTAATTCTTGAAAATTGCGCTCAGTGTCTGCCTGAAGTCTAGGACTGATGCACATCACCAATTGCTCCGACGAGGAAATGACGCATTTACTGCAGCTGCCTTCAGTTATTTCTTGTTTGTCGGTCTTTCTATTTTCACTTACTGAAAAGCGATTATCAGCTGCTTCTTCCTGTCTCCACACTTTTCCCTGGTACAAGTCCACAAGTTCAAGTTGCACCTTGTTTAAACTTTCTGTACCTCCATTCATCAATGCATCTACATGCATGTACACATGAAAATCTGAAAGTCTTTTTGATTTGGTTAAATATTGTGAAGCTATTTTTCTGAACCATGGATATAATCCTGTTTTTATGCATGTATCAGATTGTTGCTGATAGATGTATTTTAGGTTTTCAACTTAACGACGGCCTCCTTCACTTCCACTGCATCTCTTTCGGTCTTCTATTTAAGATTACAGTGAAAAGCTATAACATACAAATTCAACACTTTGAATCAGCTGCAGATATTAGATAGCAGATATGTGACAGACGCTTCATTGGTAATGAAGTAACAAGGGAACAGGCCTCACCTGACCATGAAACATCTCATCACTCAATTGTCTAATTACTTTGGAGCCTCTGAGGCTCTAATTCATTTCCAGCTAAAATCGCTTTGTAAAATCGCTTGAATTAAAGCTGAAGTCTGCAGTTCTATCATATCTTGATGGTTTGTTGGTGGTATGTCCAACAAATTATGGATTCAACTGTAGCTAGCTGCTTTCAGCGCTTCAATTTAAACCACATTAACCTTTGATTCCTGATCAATCTTTTCCAAGTTTCTAACGAGGTATATTAGTATTCTTTCACAAAACAGTTTCACTTCTGAGTTTGTAAGCTGCTTGTTTTATTACTTACATCACTGCTTCCACAGGAATTTACATGTTTACCGTTCTCAGTTCCGCTGACTTATCATCTCCAAACACAGCATGCAGCCTACTCATCATTCTGTGCAGGATGTTCTGGCTGGTGTCCTGTGTGTCCATTTATACTGTATTGTGTTGGAGAAGCAATCCAATTTTTTCTTACAAGTCTAACTTCTCAAGCTCATAAAATCAGGATAAAATGAGCTTAAAACAACATTTTTGCTCGTGGATGATATCTTCGTAACACCTTTGGATACACTCAAGAGAAACATATTAAAATCAAATAACAGAAAACAAGCGAGGCACTCAGTCTCTGATAAAAGTTGAAGTTAGCATTAAAAAAAGACAACTGTGTATCAACTCTGTCTTCATCAGGGTCAGGCAGAATGAAATACCAGCCGTGGACCTTCTACCAGCACCCAAGTCAAGGTATACAACCCATAAGGAGACCTAAAATGAAACATAAACCCCAAATATGTCAGAAAGTCATAATGCACTACATAACACAAAGCTAAATTTTACATTTTCTACCTGCCTCAGTGAAGAGCATCAGAGCCATGCAGTGCTTCCATCTGTTTTTGTGACATTATTCAGATTATTAGAAAGAAATTGCCTGACATTTGCATGTTTCTCTGTGGTTGTGTTTGGCCTAGATTCCAACACAACAAACAAGTTTTTTTACTCATGATTTTTCTTCCTTTTGTTTTGTAGTTTAGTTCATGACTGAAAACAATGGTCAGTGCAAGCACCAGGAAGTGAGCCACTTTGTCACGTCTACAAACAAGTTTAGAGCTGTTGGCGAGGTATCTTCTGCTGAAGATGCAAATCATTCACACTCCCACTTCCCCTCTAAAGCTGAATAATCACATGGTAACTTTGGGATGTCTATATGCCCCTGTCAGCAGATTTATAGATGAGAATCTTTTCTTGCTCTTGCCAATCTTGTTGAAACTCCCATTTCTCAGTCACACTCCCCAGGCATGGAAACTTTGACATCTATTTATAGCTTCCCCTTATCTGCAGACATTAGTTAGATCCTCAGTTTGGTGCATAAAGTGTGCTCAATGGCTACTACAAAGTTTGAAGAGTTTGTGACTTTACATGATAATATCCACTTACATTTATCTATTAAGCTATATGATGACTTTAGGATATAGGTGGATGATCTTTTTTTTTTCTTCTACGGCTAAATTTGGGCAAAACTGAGTTTTTGTAGTTGGCCCAAAAAGTCTAAATAAATTGGCGTGTAACAGGATACTTACTCTAATCCAAAACCCCACTGTGAGAATAGCAACAGAGACTAGAGATAAAAATGTCTCTCTCATATTGGCTTCTCTTCATAGGTTCCCTGTTGAATCCAGAAATGCTTTTAAAAGCCTGTTCCTCACATAAAAGGTTTTGAATAATCAGGCCCCATCATATCCCAAAGATATAATATCTGAGATAAATACAAAACTGAACTGAGTTGAAACAAAATTTTCAGCTCTCCGATATGATGAACCTCTGCAAGTTGAAGGCCTACACAATTCTATAGTTTAGAAGTTTGTCGTGTGAACCAATAACCATCTGAAAAAAGCATATATTTCCAGTTTTATTTTGGAGATAGTAACAACATTTTATCTGCAGACTTATGCAGCATCGCATCATTTTGGCGTTCAGACAGGCCACAGATTAAAGAAATAAACACACACAGTGTATTGACAATTTAACATTCAGAATCACTCTCCATAATTCTGTTTAAGGATGAAACATCACAACAAATGGAAAACAAAGATTTCAGTTATTCACATGCAATGTCATGGTAACTATTCCCTCTATGGAACTTTAACTTTTGTTTTCTTGTAAAACTTGGACAGTCAGTTGATATGAAATATTAATACACCACATAATAAACCACAATGATTAAAAAGTACAAGCTTGGCTTTAAACTGCATAATGATCCATTATAGTGTAGGGCTAATGTTAGGTACTCATTTTCCAGACAGGGCAGGATGTGCTGCTTGCAACTGCATGACAAACTACATAGTAAAACTCATTTACTCCAGGCCTTAAAATTGAAGTTTGGTTGGTGTAAAGACAGGAGGCATAAAAAAGGTAAGGCCCTTTAATGGCACAGTTGCATTGACCTGCACAGTCATAGTGAAGAGCACCTGTTCTGAATAGCATCAATGTTCTCTTCATCCCATTTAACTCGGCTGTCTCATGGTCACTGTTAGTGATATTAGCTACATCTGTGTTTTCCCTGCAATAACAAGGTAAATGGTGTGCTGTATACTTGGTTAGAAAAATTTGATTCTTGTTTTTAAAATTTAGATCATTTTACTATTAGTATTTTAGTAATATGTATGTATTATGAAGCATGCAGCAGTTAGCTTGTCAGTGATGGTCAAGCTGAAATGGTCATTTCTGATAGGTGCACAATGCGCTACTTTCAATTTGAGACAATGTTTATCCTTAAAAAAAATAAAAAAAAAATCACACACTATGCAAATAAAAACACAGTATGTATCAGCATGCATAATAAAATGTTCTCCAATGACTTGTACTAACAGAATATGAGACATAGTGCTTCTTTAAGACACCATTCTGAAATGAAAAGCACAGGAGGACTAATAATGATCCATTAGGCGTGGTTGGTGCTAGACTGGATCAGCCATGGGCATGTTCTCTTCTGCTGTGATTCAGGAACTGATGACGCTCTGCAGAGTTACAAATGTTGCACCATAATTACCCAACATAAACGTGGGTGAGTTCCATACTGTCACAATGGCTGATGTTCGTATTAGGCATGTCCAAAGTTCAAATAGTTTAGTGTATGTACAAGTAATTCCTAAGCTAAAAGCTCAGGATTCAGACTGCTCCAAATGCAAGCGAGAGGGGCAGCCAATCAGAAGAAAGGTGCCTAAAAGGAGGAGGAAGTAAACTAAGTTGTTTCACAGAACCAGTGCTTTCACAGCACTGATTGAACAAACAAATCTCAGTGTCTGTGCCTACCAAAAAAGGGATGGATTAATAAAACTCTGAATATAGTCTCAGAGCTCACAGTCACCACCCTCAATATATTTGCTTTTTCTAACAGATACCCGAAAGCTTTCAAAACTGCAACAGATGTTTTTATAAAAATAAGAAAGAATGAAAGTAATGACCTTATGCTGTCAGATAAATATCAAAAATATAGTTTTGTTACAAAAAAGGTTTTTTTTTAAGTAATTAAAAAGTGCAGTGTTTCTCTGAAATGTGATGGGATAGCTTTAATAAAACTGGAATAGTCAAACACATGTTTGGTTGGCACACTAAGGGGATTCTTTTTGAAAACTGGAACTGATAATAAACTTGATGAGAGACACACTATGTGAGAGAGTATAAAAAATGCCATGTGCATATACAGTGGGAAGTTGTGATGTGAGGATTTTTCTCAATAGGATTTTACAAGCAGTGACAGTGTTACTTTGTAGTCTGTCTTACACCCGTGTCACACCAGGGCTTTCTCAAGACAGCCACTCCTCCAATTTGTTCCCTCCATGCCAACTAGCATGGAGTATGACACAAGTACATGTGTCTATCTGTCCTTGGGCATGTCCATGGGCGACATGTGTGTAGTGTAAATGTAATCAACAACGTAATTTATCAGTGATGGCAGAGCAGAGCAGCCCACAGCCTTATCCCACCTAGCACCAACCAGGGGATTCCTGTGACAGTGAATCTGTGAAAGCACCTCCCTTAAGTAGAATACAGTCATCATTAATACTTCCAACTTTAATGCCATGACATGTGAGGATATTGTTGGTCAGAACCATCTATAGCTACATTAATGATACATTCAATCATCAACTACTTTGAATTATGCATTCAAGTTAGACAGAAACTGGAACACAAGCTGAAAGGAGACATACACATTTGTAATCCTTCATGTAAAAAAACATACATTCAACATGTGATTGATGCACACACTGTCTGAAAGAGCTTATTACAGCCACTGTTAAGAGTGCATTTGGCACATGTGTGTGTGTGGACTGTTCTTAAAGAGGAGAAATCCCTTTATTATTGGATGGAAATGAGGGTAACACTGTACTTGAAGTGTTCTGTAATCACATAACACTTTTTAACTTGAATGTGTATAAAATAGAATACTGTATAGGACTGTATGGATCAGAACATCATGGCCGGAGGCAGCAAGGCGAAAGAGAACTGTCCTAGAAAGGGCTCGGTGTTTATCAAGTATTAGGTTTTGAAGACTGGTGGTGCAATTACACTGTCAGAGTCTGTGACGATAAAACAAGCTGAAACAAAACACACTGTTTTTTTAAGATGTATTCATTTCATCATTAAAACTTCTATTTTGCCAAACCTCCTAACTTTACAGGTGCTCATCAGTAGGAGAGCATCGCATCAGCCCAAAGGAGACCACAACGGCAACTTGTGACTGTCTGAAGGCAGCATTGACTGTACCTTACTGAAGTGTTCAGTGAGCGTGTTACGTCGCTGCTCACTGGACCACAGCCAACACTGCACTGGAGAGTGAGCACTGTGCTCCAGTCATAGCACACCTGACAGGAAATCACAGCGGAGCACTTTGCAGGGGGTTCTTCAATCGGCGTCGAACTCTGACTGGAACGTCTTCATCCTGTTAAAAGATTTTTTACATGTAACTTTTTATTTTTCTCATTTTTAAGTGTTTTGGAGGTCCAAACAAGCCAAATGTTGACAGAGTTCATGTAAAGCTTGGTTTAATACACACAGTTTCAGCAGTATCTGCTGTCTCTTCCTCCTCCTCTGTGTGTTCACTGCCAGGGGTGAACGCCTCATAGTCAGACAGTGCACTTTCCACCGCCTCTTCATCGTAGTCTGTCTGGTACTCATCAGAGAGTTCCTCTAGGCGGACAAAATCAGAGACGGCATGAGAACCTTTCATTGATCAGGCTTTTAAATGAAGAGCAGATAAAAAGAAGCTAAAATAATAAATGATAGTATGGATTGTAATATGCATTGTTCATGTAAGAAATCAGATTTCTAGTTTAGATTTTACTAACCCTCGATTAAAGCATTCTTGACGGGTTCAATTCTCGACACAATCTCTGCCAGGTCAGTGAAGGAGGCATTTGGACATGTGACCACCTGAAAGACAGAGCTCATCATTCCAGTGAAGACTTTGAGACCACCTTCACTGGATTCATACTGTCTGTGACTGCAGACTGTAGTACTCGACAGCCAAACACCAAAACAAATAATATAAGCAAATAAACATTCACTTTAGTCTATAGATACACTAAAATGTAATTATGAGCAATTTAAAAATAAATGCATATGTAAATAAATATTCACAAATAGAAAATTAAATAGTAATGCTGAATAAAACACTATAAATAATTAATGAGCTATGAACGGTGAATAAAATAATGCAGTAGAACAATATAACAACTCAGATCCAATGATGGAGTTTTAAAGATGACGCGCAGCTCAGGGCTTAAAGGATTAAAGACCTTTAAAGTTTTTTATTTTGTTCCTCTGCTGGAGCCAAACAACAAAGTGCTCCAAAAAGTGCTCAAACTGAGTTTCTAAAAGTTTCTGAAAGAGAGAAACTGTTTTACTTTAGCCGCATGATTTGGTGATTAACAAGTAGCTTGAGTGACTGAAGGTTTGAATGTCAACATGAATGGTTGCCTCTCTCCAACGATGGACTATTGACCTGCTAGTCCAACGCAGGCTTTTTACCCTGTGACAGCTGTGACAGGCTCCAGCCCCACTTGTGACTATGAATTGGATAAAGAGTTAAAAAAAATGGATGGATGAAAGGAATAGGATCACCATTAAACCTCTGATATCATAGGTAGGGTTTAACCGTCTCTGAAAACATACGATTAAAATTGCTTTACAGGAGAAAACATTTAACGTCTGTAAATCTGTATGCAGTTAGTTATGATGGACTATTAACCGTTAAAGTCATAAATGTGGTGAGCTGCTGTTTTATAGTACAGGGCCCTGGTTAGGTTACCTGTGTATCTGACCCAAACTTATATAACAAGAGTAAGAATAAGAGTCAAACTTGATCGCAGCTGAACAATCTATTTGTATTGTTATTTACACTCACGTGACCAGTTTTGGTCTTGTGAAACTCCTCCTGATGTCGGTCCTTAAGCATACTGTCCACCACACCGCTGCGCTGCCACACATCAAACAGTGTCTTCCCATGCTGGTACCCCACCTCCTGCAGATAGTGAACCTCTCAGTGAGTTTGTGGGCCAGCAGATTAAATAGAATTAAATAAAACATGGAGGAAGAGAGGAGAAGCTCACAGCAATCTCATCGAACTTGCCAAACTCCAGTGTGCCGTAGCGGTCGATAGGCGGTCGGATGTACTCGCAGTAGTCGCTGTCTTTCACCAGCTCCAGCTGCCGCACGCAGCAGACGTAGGCAAGCCGTGTTTGGATCTCTGCCATGTTCAGGACCTGGAGGGAAAGTATGTTCAGTCTGACAGGGCTATGATGGCAGAACAAAGAGTGTTTAGTGGGCGTCATTCTGCCCACAGTTGACGTCAGGCTGTGGTAAAATCAAAGCACCTTGACTTTCTCAGCCAGTGGATTGAACCTCTTCCACAGCAACCACCAGCCATTCAGATAATCACCGTAGTTGGTCAGATTGGTCTCATCTCGACTTCCAACATCGATTGCGATCACAACCTTGGCACCCATGGAGCGAGCCACGTCAGCTAGATATCATGAGAGACACATTCTGATAACCAGTTTCCTCTTTCAGCTAATAAATATAGCCAAAAATGTTTGTTCCTATTCTTGTTTGTGTATCTGTCAATCACATACGCCCACTGATAAGCTAATATAACTTTCTTTGGCTTTGCACATCTCTGCAGTTTGCAGATAAGCATGCTGTCTCACTACACCACACTTTCGTCTTCTTAATATCTGTTGTTAAACGGTGGTCTGCATCTGCTTGCATCATATCTATATTTTAATGACTGCTTACAAATTCTGAATGACCATCCTCACTATGAAATAAGCACTTTTAGCTCTTCTCTCTCGAAGTGAGCTTTCTTCCAATCAGCTGTTGTTCATAAAAGGAAGACAGAAACATCAAGTAGGGGGGGCTTCTGTGCTCACAAACAGGGCTGTGTGTCTCAGATGACCATGTTAAGGCTCTCTGTGCTCAGAGGCATCATACAGATCTAACAATATGATAAACATGGTTTACAGAAATCATATGCTGATCTCACTATTAAAAAGTTTGGTCATGCTTACTATGAATGTAAATTAAGTCATTCAAGATGTTGTTTTTTGGGGACGGGGGTTTGATAAAGCTCATAGTTAAGGATAGATCAGGTGACCTTTAATCCTTCCTTATGGATTCAAGGTTATGCTGCAACAGGTCTAGGCTGCTAGGGGCTTCCCATGATGCACAGAGGGCTTCTTCTTCTCTCACTGTTTTTCCCCTCACTATGTGTTTACACACCACTTTGCATTTAATTGTTAGTTATTAATAATCTCTGGCTCTCCCGCACAGAGTGTCTTTTGTCCTGTCTCCCTCCTCTCACCCCCAACCGGTCTGACTGATGCCCGCCCCTCCCTGAGCCTAATGTTCTGATGTGAGGTTTCTTCCTGTTAAAAAGGGAGTTTTTCCTTCCCACTGTCACCAAGTGCTTGCTTATAGAGACTGTCTGACTTTAAGGGTTTTCTCTGTTATTATTAGTGTGGATCCTTTACCTTACAAATACAGAGGACCTTGACATAACTGTTCTTGTGAGTCAAACAGCGATCTACTCGTGCTGTTTACTTCATCTCGTACACAGCACGAGTAGAAAAGTTTACTACCCTCTCGGTGTTTCTCACCAGGTAGGTTGTTGATGTAACCTCCATCCATGAGCAGATGTCCATCTTTGGGATCACAGAGCGGTGGCAGGTAACCTGACAGAGACATGCTGGCCCGGACATACCGCCACAACGAACCTAATCATGTAGGACAATCGTACAGTCTCAAGTATGAAGTGTGTGAAAACACTGTCCACAAATTAATGATTAGGTTAAGTACAAAACATCTCACAATTAAATTAATATTTTCCCTTCTTTTTCCTCAGCTCCTTCTTAAAGAGCTGAGGAAAGAGTGGAGCTCCTTAAATGGTAAGAGTGCTTCTAGTACTAGAGGAAAAACGAGGTTTCCCACACCGTCAGTATGAACTCTCATAGCGGAAGCTGTGATATCTGTTGTAATGTTGAAATACGGTAACCACAGGTCCTGGCAGTGGAGAGGTTGGAAACAGAAAAAAAAACATAACGCAGAAAGGCACGTGAGCTGTGACTTTGCAAGAAATGTGTTACATGCACATGATGCAAGCTGCTGGATTTTTGAAACGCCCCTCTCCTTACCTCTATCTGTTTGTTCTTGAAGACTGAGCTAATGCTGGAGTTGAAGGAGGCTCCAGAAAACATGGAGGTAACTGGGTATGTCAGATCCAAGATCTTCTTAAAGTATGAAGTCATACCCTGAAGAAGAAAGTTTTAAAAAAGGGAAGTGAAGAAAAACACACCATGGTTGATAAAGAACAATTCAGCTTTTCACTTGGGTCTAAAGAAATCTGGAAGTGAAACTAGTGAAACTTCAGGGAGGTGAAACTCTTTAAAAATATCAGTGCAGGTGTCAGCAGAGTGTGTCATCCACACACCATGGCCCACTCGTGTGCCCGGACCCTCATTCGACTGATGCTCTTCTCCTCAGCATACAGTGCTCCCATGAACGAGCCAATGGAGGTGCCACCCACCATGTCCACAGGGATCCCTGCCTCGTTGAGTGCCCGCAGAATGCCCACCTGAGAGCAGCCTCTGAAACACATTCATTTAGACGATTTCTTTTCCTTTTCAGATATATACCAATATGTGCACAAGGAGTTCTACCCAAGTCCTGCACGCAGTGACTGAATGTAAAGCCCAAGGAGACAGTGACAGCCTTAAACAATCATATTGCATTTAACAAAATTTATATTTAATTGGTGATGATGGGAGACTTGAGGCAGGACGCATTATGTGTCACTGCACAATTACATTATCATGTGGATCTTTTTTTACTTACTGGTTTAAATGTATCTGCAAATACAGCTTTATTATAAAAAGTATTAATAAAACATTAATTATTAGCTTCTTCTTGGCTAAAGCTGGAAGAAAGAAGGTGCTGGGAAACACAATCTACTAATAAAATGTACTATAAATATTCATAATATCTTGCTCAAATAGATATTTTATTTAGTTTCATATTTAGACTACATAAAAATATTTACACTAACGCAAAATATCGAGTTTTAGCTAATAAAGCAGAAACTGCCTATTCATGTTGGTGAAGCTACCAAAATAGGACACAGCTGGCAATTTAATGGGCATGTTTAAGTGCTGATATAAAAATATTTCAGATGATTTTAAATGGAGCCAGAAAGATAGCAGTGCTCATCAGTTTTGGCAGGAAGCAACTTGGATAGCTCATTTTTATGTAAGCAAATGTTGTGTTACTTTCAGGCCTTTTTCTTTCATCTCGCATCAGCAGCAAGACTGTGTGATTATATATCACAAATACTTGTTGGTTGTGTCCTACAAATGCTGTTCTCACAACAACTGCTATGCTTATGTTGAATTAATTTCAATATACAACATATTTTTGTCAGGGTATTAGCAATACACCGGTGCAATAATGTGCAAATCATTTAGGAAGAAAAAATAGTTCCCAGGGTTCAGTTGAACTGCCAGTACTGATGCAGTAAAAGTACCAAATGTAACCACAAGTGCTTACATAGATGACACACAGCAAATACCTATGGCTAAGACTGGATCTACAGATTCAATAATAGGTCACATGTAAAAGCATTACTGCTGTAGTCATGTGATCATCGGGTGTCTCAGGTCCCTACCTTGCCAGAGCTCCAGGATAAGCCAGAGCGGTGAAAAAAGAAACAGATTCATCAAGAAAAAAAATAGTCATTACACAACAAGAAAAACACACAAAAAAAGAACTGTGCTGCTGATCTAATATTTCAGTAAGAATAACTCAGGCGTCACACTATTCAAATCCTAATGTAGCAGTAAGTAGGGTGTACCCAAAACTCTGGCGCAGATATTCCCAACCTGAGGAAGGCTCATATGGTAATCAACAAAATATCAATATGGTCTTATGTCCTCCTGTAAAAAAGTATCAGCACCTTGCTAACCAAATGTCTATATTTTCAGTTACTTATCAGATGAGTTAGGGCAAAAAAAATCAAACTAAGAAAGAAAAACTGAGCAAACTAAATAAATAAATCCACACGTTCGGTATACTGTGATTTTTTTTCCTCACTACCTTTCTGTATTCGCCTCTTCTGCTACATCAAACAAACATTTTGGCAGTGTGGACATATGCCATGTGTCCTTCCATGTAGCAGGTGAATTTGTGAGTGAGTGGGGTTTTCTTGTTGAAGTAAGGAGAGTGGGTAGGGGCTGCAAGCAAGAGGTTGAGACCAGCGGCTGGCACTAATTTAGACATTTATATTTTCACGGATCTGAGCGCAAAAGTGCAAAACTTCAGTTAGCTGAACAAAGCCTTTTTAGGTGGTTAATCAATAAATATGTTCCCAAGCAGCAGGTAGTTACCTTGCACCCCCTCCACCTAGCACCAGGGCGATGCTGTTTCCGGTCAAGATCCTGGCCAAGCGGGAGAAGTCGGAATGACGATCTGGACATTTTTCAAACACACGCTGGTATAACTCCCTCTGAAAAAAGCATGCACAGACACAGAAAAGAAATGTAGGCATTTGCTAACCAGGTCAGTAGTTAGTGAAGACTCTGTAGTCTGTACCAGCTTGGGTAAACTCCTCCTGGAGAACACCCTGCGGGGGCAACACAGGTGATGGTGTCTGGAGATCCAGCTTCGCATGTTGAGCCACTCCGCCGTTCCTTTGGGTGGTGGGCCGTCCTCTCTGTGAAGCAGCACGAGTTGCTTCTGAGCTCGGACTGCACTACTCTCCAGCATTCGCTCCAACTACACATGCAGAACATGAGCAGAGAGCTTTCACTCAGGTCGTTATGAATGCAATAAACACCTTTAACGCAGACTTGTATTTAAGCGTCACAAACAGATGTGGTTTCTACAACTTCTATATGGTATCTATGTATCCAGGAGGTGTTTCTTAAAGAAAGAATTTCCCTCTGATTTCTCTTGAAATTCAACACAAGCATTATCTACGGAGCTTGGAAAGAAAAGCGAATGAAAAGCTGTTGTAATTGGCTGGCTGTGGGATAGTAACATCTCCTGCAACTTTAACTCACAATCTTCTCAAACTCTACAAAATAAGGTAATATTTACACTGACCTCGCCCACTGTGGGCTCCTGCTCACCCAGTCCCACAATGATGATGCAGTCAGCCTGGCGGATGCAGCGCTGGGTCCATGGTGTGAGGCTGGGATCAGACTGGTAGAGGACGATGCGATGGATGTCTTCCTGCTGGCCAAGCCAACTGGACAGGCGGTACTCGTGGACACTTGAGGTAGAGATGAGGTAGAAGCATGTCACTGCATCAAAGCTAGATCAACCTAAGAAAACACTGCAGAAGTGAATTTCAACTACAGCTGTATTTATTTCCGTGATCTACCTGTCCAGAGCAGCAGAACCCAGGCGCTGTTTTATGTTGTCACTGGTCAGGAGTAAAGTGGGACCTGTAGAAAGACCTGCATTAAGTTGTTTAAACTTAACAGTACGCCCCCCTTAGCTAATAGTATCCCATATCGTGTGTGTGTGTGTGTGTGTGTGTGTGTGTGTGTGTGTGTGTGTGTGTGTGTGAAAAGCATTATGTCAATGAAGGCGGTCATTAAGATAGCTGAACGGGGTTGTGTGTGTGTGTGTGTACCAATGCCACAGAGCGCATGCTGTAGCTCCAGAGTGAATGCAGTGAGTGGAACCTCCTCGGACACAGGCAAGATGGCCACAGTGGACAGGTTGGAGACTGGGTTCCCAGCATCCCACTTGCTGGTAGGCGTGTGGAGACCCAAACTACGAGCTGAAGAGTTTCTGCCATTAGATATTTCACATATGCAATATAATCTTCTGTACAGTGTTCATAGTGTTTCCAATATGAATTCCAGGGTTTCAAACGCTCATGCTTCTAGCATGTGACACAGGCTAGCACAATTCTCAGACACTCACACACTATGCAAACTGATGCCACAGCAAAAAAATGTAATGGTCAAAGCCAATATTCTCCAAAAATTTATATAAAAATTTATAATCAAGACTTAAAACTCCACCCACGACCACCTACACCACGAGTTTCTGATGTTTGATAGTTGAAAGTCAAAGAGGAGAAACTACAGAAACAGTAAAAAGATAGATCGATCGATCAGTTCACCTCAGCACTGATTCCTTTGTAACTCTACTGTTTCACCTCTATAGAATAAAAGGATCAGTCAGGACAACTTTGTACTGTTTTATAGTGAACCTTGTCTAAGTGGACCTAAACCACAAAACACACAAAGTAAAAACAATAAAAGATTACCAGCCAGGGGTCCAGTGACCTGTTGCATGTTGCCCAGAATCTTCTGCCCCAGCAGATGAATCAGCCTAGTGACAACCTGGGGATATCTCCTCTTGATCGAGTTCAGAGCTCCTTCAGGGAGCTTGGCCAGCTCCGAGTCCCTAACAGCATGGACTGTGGTGGCTCGGTTCATGTGGGTCAGGGCCTCAACCTGTTCAATCATGAAAGAGATGTTATGGTACAAAATATTGTTTTTCCACGTCTTTCGTTTTTTTCTAAAACTTTCTCTCAAACTTAAACAGGAGGTCACAATTCTAACAACTCACCACACCAATTAGATCTCCGCGGCCATACTCCCCGGCAAGCTCTTTTTTCCCATCATCCTTTGCAATGACAGAGCGCAGTCGGCCACTGAGGACGATGAAGGTGCTGTCTGACTTGTCTCCCTGTCTAAAAGCAAACAGGAAATCATGTAAGAAAAAAGTCTGTCATATAAATCACACATTTATAAGCTGTGATCATAAAGTTCCCACTTCATAGTCATCTGCTTTTAGTTCTGCTGCTATTCTCGGAGCTGTTATGACACCTTGCATGTGAGAACATCATGGAAATTCATGCTCTATTTCTCAAAATGAAATTCAGCTTCATTGGCTGCTTTGTTTACACTGGATGACATTTAGCGCACACTGCAGATGGACAAGTGCAAGTGGACTGAATGGGAATGTGAAGGCAAATTTTTAGGTGTTTTGACTCCATCACAATTAATAATTAAACTTAAAAGTGTTTCCATAGATTAAGGAAGTTTTTTGAAACCAAAGTAATTGCAGTTTATGTTGCCTGCACATTAACAGTTTTAGTAAAAGTACCTGTAGACAGCACGGCCAGCCTCCACAGCCATCCAGTCCAGGGCAAAGTCGATCTGTCTAACAAATGGCGACATCCTCTTCACCACAGTGTGAGCCACATTCAGCACCACCCTGGGCTCCTCGCGCATAATCCTGCAAAGTTTAAAATTAAGATGTATTTGAAGCCTGGCTGTGACACTGAGGCAAGCAAACAGCTGACTGCTTGTGCATGTGCTCGGCCATACTCATAGAAATGGGCCTTGGAAATGGAGAGGTAGGTGCAGTCTCGGTGCGCTCGCACTGTGAAGATGAGGGGTTCCCCTGTGAGGACAGCCAGGTGACCCACCAACTCCCCGGGGTGAGTAACAAAAAGCAGGCTCTCCTCTTCGCGGTCTATCATACGCTGATAGACATGGAGCAGCCCTGAGATGACAAAGGCCACGCTCACATCCTGAAAACCATATGGAGAAGAAAATGAGGTCATGTTACTTTTCACCAGTCAGTGGCATGAAACCAAAAAGGTGATAGTGCTGGATTTTCAGCAGCCTGATGCTCATTTGTTACTGCTGACTCTCCCATGGTTTAAAACATATCCTCATTCAAACTGAGCAACACATCCTTAAATCAGTATCAGCTGATGTGTTTGATCAGCCCAGTTTTTAATATCCACGAGAACCCTGATTAAAGAGAAACAGTAAACGTCAAGAAAAGAAAGAAAACAGATGTGACAGAGAACCTTTAAGACCTGCATTTGTTTTATTAAACTGAGCTACTGAGACTAATAACCAGTTAAATGTAAGAATATTACTTTGCTCCAATTACAATAAGCATTGGTAATCCAAAGCAAGCAGAAGAAGAAGAAACAGAAGGAGGCAAAGGAGAAGAAGCACAAGGAGGAGCAAGAGGAGGATGAGGATTCTTGTCCGTTGTCATTAAACTGACCTGGTCTCCCTGGTGGCCTACAACAGATCCAGCTTTGACCTGGCGAAGATTCACCCTCCCATCCAGCAGACTGGGGTCCTGACATGTGCAAAAAAACACACACAGAGGACAGTCTCAGAAGTAGCCAGGACTCAAATATACAACCACTGTGGGATTAATAAAGTTTATATTTTTGAATTTTACTGTTGCTAAAAACACGATCTCCTCATTTGTTTTCAGTTGACCTTTGGTGTGGTAATGTATCTTTTTCATTGTAAGCTACCTGTAATTGGATGACCTGCAGCAGATCCTTTTTAGCAGCTTGGAAAATGGCATTGACTTTATTATAGTAGACACTTCCTCCTCCTGCATCACTGTAATGGTACACAGCAGATGGAGTTTGCTGCACTGTCACACTCTTCTTTAGAATAGACTGAGGAGGTAAAGACAAAAAAACACAATGTGTGTGAGATCCACACTCATTCTAGTAACTGTGTATGTGCATATATGGTGTGATGGGTGCACAGTTAGATGCCCTGTATGCCCAATGTTCAACATAAACCAGCAATTCCCTGAAAGTGTAACAAAGATAGTTTCTATCCAGAGACCTTGACAGGACTATGAGGCACCGTCTCCTCTTTGGCACCTGGAACGTATGTACTATTGAAGTCAGGTGACATTTCCCCTGCAAAACACAAATTGTTTAAAATTTCGATAGAACAGTAGCAGTATAATGTCTTCGTAAGTGGATATCAGGCCCTTGTAGAGCAAAATTGAGTATTTTAGTCTAAATAACCCAAAATGTGATGTCCACATATGTGAAGGTCCTACGAGGTTAAGCCACAAGCTTGAACAGAGACTGGTTTAAACCCAAACTGACCGAAACCCAAATTAAGGAGAGCCTTAAAGTATTCTCCTGACTGTATCCTCAGTTAAAGTCAGCAGCACTGTATACAGTATATCATCATTTTGTATTTACCTGTATTTGTATTATCGATCGATAGAGCGATAGATATGTCTAATATTAACATTTGTTTGATGACCTGAAATGTTTAAATTTGACAAATATGCAAAACAACAAACGCTTATCATGGCACTGTCAAAAAAGCCAACAATTCCCTTACTTTTTTATAAGTATACATATATGTGTGTGTACAGTGACACTGCATGTATGTATACCTGTAACAATAATCGGGTTGGAGAGGGAGCGGGATCTCTTGGTTTTTGATGTGGACATGGAAGAGAGGCTGGACTTTTCTGCTACATCAAAAAACAGATAACATCAGCAGCTTTACTTGATGCACATCGCTTACGTCTCATAGTGAACATATTGAGAAAATGCTGTTATTTCTGACCTGTGTCAGCTTTTTCAGAGCCCAGATCATCAGAGTGAGACTGCTGCCTGCGGAAACCTTTGTGTGGATGAGTCTCACACAGAACGTTTGCCACAGACACCATGGAGATCGCTTGGCTCTCCTGATGAACACAAGTTAATCAACAAAGTCACCTTTTAATACAAGAATTTTCTTAAATGATCTGAAATCTTAAATCAATATTAGTAAGAATCAAACTTAAACTCTGACTTTGAGAAAAACTTTTCAAAAGCCCAAAACCATGTTTCTAATACTACAGATTTAATGGTTAGGCTACCTCTAGGAGTCTGCAGATGACCAACCAACCTTAAAACCACCCCTATGTTTTGGATAAAGACATAGGTCTTGGGTAAAAAATTTTAAAAAGTCAAAATTCAGATATTCTGATAGTATTCCCAAAATCTAAACTCTGGTAAGAACTCTAGGTCGGTAACTTAGCAGCCTCGAAGAAAAATCGGGGGTCTCTTGAGATTATGGAGAACAATGTTATATGCTGATATCATTAGGGTACTTGTCACTATTAATGATAACTCACACCTTGCAGGACAACTAAATATGTGCTCTGAAGAAAACACTTTGAAAAAACAAACATAAAAAGCTTTTGCAACAGAGAAGAATGGCAGAAACAAAGATAAGGCTCACATGACATGAGCAGACAACACAAAGTACTTCTGCAAGATTACTTTGTTAAATGTGTCCTGTGGAGTTTTGTCTTTACCAATGGTAGTACTGTACAGTACCAGTCCTACCAAACGACCTGTTTGCGGATCACCAGACAGAATTTACTCAGTGTCTTTATATGTAAACACTACTCTCTGTTTTGAGACAGTGTTACATAACTGGAAAAAATGATGAGTTAATAAAAGAAGGCAACAACACAAGTGTGAGAGGAGAAATTATCCAATCAAAACCAGTTTTGCACTATTCATGTCACAGGTTACAGTCTGGAGTACTGGTAAATGAAAGAGCACTACCGGGTTGAAGAGCTCAGTGGTAAGGCCAAGGTAGTTGTGTAAGGCAAGAAATGTCACTCTCTGAAGCCGCACCATTATGATCTACAGGACAAGAAGGAAAGGTGACAGAGAAAATTTGTTTTTTTTTAGCTGTACAGGGTGGATTCAGTTTAATCATCGCCCTGTGCTTTGCTGAATGCTATTTACTCCTGGAGAGCATACATACAGTATTTGCAGCCCAGCTAATAAATAATATGATTAATTTTTTTCTGTGGACACTTTACCTGGATGACACGAACCAGAGTTTCTGGATACTTCTCAAACACTGACTGAAAAGCTGCAGCTGGAAGACGCAGGACAGCTGAGGGAACTGCAGCTCTCGCAGATACTGTCTTATAAGGTGCTGGGTAACCCTGAAAATTAAATGATGCAGATCAGAGGAGATGTTTCGCAGTAAAATGCTTTATGAAACCAAGAAATTGCTAATACAGAAAATGCAAAAAAATTTTTTAAAAAATCCTCAATTAGCAGTGCAGTGAGAGATATATGAAGAGAGAGAGGGACTGCACACATACAGTGATGATGTCCAGGATGCTGAGCAAACTGTGAACACTGTCTCCAGGTAACACCTCCTTCACTACGGCATCGGTGCCATCCTGCAGTAATAAACACAGTGAGAACAGAACATGAGAACAGAAAAAGAGCACACAAGAACCGAGCCAGTCACATAGATCAAGACATCCTGGTGAAGCTGAGCAACAGAATGGGGAAGGAAGGTGATTTAAATAACTTTAAACATGGCACGGTTGTTGGTTGGTCTGACGATTTCAGAAACTGCTGATCTACTGGTACTTTCCAGCACAACCATCTCTAGGTTTTACAAAGAGAGAAAGAAAATATTCCATTCAATTGAATTCCTTTTTTTCAAGCTGGCATGATCAATCATATATTTTTTTGGAGTCATTACAGGAAAAATAAATCAGCTGTTCCCATCTGACCCACTCAAAATCAGCTTTTTGTAAAGTAACTTCTTTTTTAGTTTTACATTCATACTATGAACACTTGACTTAAAGGCCCTAGTAAGACATAGGGCTATGTCAAAATTTTGACCTAACAGAAAGAAGCATTGGTACTCATCTGGAGTCTTAATAATCAAAAAGAATGTGGACCCCCCCCCGAATCAATACTAGCCCTTTATATTCAGCTCATTTAACTGTATGAAGCTGCACGGGTGCTTACACTCTCGTGGATGCACAGCTCCAGGCGGCCATCTTGAACAACGTAAATGCTGTCATCAGTGTCACCGGGTCGGAAGAGTCCCTCTCCTTGGTGCAGCTGGATCAGCACCATGTGACGACACAGCTCCAAAAACAGAGGTTTCTCGAAGTGCCCGAGCACCCTGTGTGCACACGGCATAGTTCTGTTACTGCTAGCTGGGATAATCATGCTACATATCAAAGAATGAACATGCCTAATACTGATTGCGAAACCACAGATGAATCCTTACAATGACCTAGTCATTCTTTTCTGGTTTACAGATAACAGTAAGTTGCATTTGAAGGTCCCCAAGACGGAACTGCATGGGCACCAGGCTCACCCATTGAAATATAAATATAAAAATTGAGTGAATTATTCAAATTATTAATTTGACATTAACACTATGTGAATCACTTTACTTTCTGAGTTTGGTGCTGAATGAGGACCATTATGTATCAAGAGTACTGACCTGACATTTTTCAGCATGTACAGCACTTCAGAGGGTAAATGGGAGTTCTGCACGTCAAACTCAGTGAGGTCAGCCTCCAGCAGGCAGGGAGGAGGCTCCTTGGGCTGCAGGGTCGGGGGCTCCCTACGAATGCGCAGGATCCTAAAACAGACACACTCATCACACTGTGTTGCTGTTTTGCTTTTTTTTACACTATGTTTCTTCTTCTGTTTATACAGGGGCTCACTTGCGAGCTATAGAAAGAACTTTGGTCCTCTTCCTCACTCGCTGCCGCACGGCTGAGTTTGAGTTGGAAGCAGGCACCGAGGAAAGTGTCTGAACCTGCAACAGCAAGAAAGAGAAACATGATGCTACACAGAAGGCATTCTGATGATAATACACATACCAGTATAGATAGATATAGATACTGTAAGGTATATGATTCTCTCTTGCAGCCATGCCTAATGACAAGGCTGTTAGCACCAGCTAAATTCCAGCACACTAATGTCTTTGTGATTTGTCATCACTAATCTGTCTGGACAGCATTCAGTTAAGATGACCATACACTGCAGTCACAAAGGAAAAATCAACGACCATATCTTCCAGGTGGTATCGTGTAACCACTAACCATCCCTTTGTTATAACCTCCTATGATGCAATGTTAAAAAGTTTAGCTAAAAATAATCAAGTTAGAAGGTTGTTAGAAAAAAAATTAAAAAGTTTTGCCAATGATCTGGAAGTGCAAAAATCCCGGAGTGTCTCAATTTACTCACGCTTCTCCTCCACTTCCCTTTTTTCAGGATTTATAAGCCATTATTGCATGTCACTGACTTTTGTCTTCTCTCTCTTGTAGTTTGTGTTTGCTTCTCTTTTCTCCCTCCTTCTTCCCTCTCATCCCCCAACGGGATTGTAGGAAACTGGAATTTTTCCTAGCAAGGTTTTGCCAAAGTGGCAACTTCTAAGCTAGAGAAATAAATAAAACTGATGCAAAAGTGCCAAAAACTACAGTTCCTAAACTAAGGCCACCTTCAAAAGAAATTCATTCCCATGGACAGTTTAAAAGATGTACACAGCTTTCAGGTGTGAAAAGTAAAGCTTTAAGACTGCATTATTTTTAAAGGCCTCAGTAATTGTGGCTGCAAAAACACTTCTGGTCCTAAAGAAAGATGTGGAAAAATGCCTCTTTTTCCTACCGCGTTTATGGTGTCAGTCACTCATTTTGGGTCACAATGAGTAAAACATCAAGTAAACTCAGTGCCAGAAGGATAGTTATCCAGGAAATGCTCAGGACAAGTTATTATCAAATGAGTGGGTGGATCCACAGTCAGATCTGCCGCTCACTAATTACATTAACCCTTTAAGACCTACCATAGAACCAAGTCCACCAGAGCTTATCTTTATATTTTTACATGCTGTAGTGCCATTTTTGGGAGCATTTCAAGTTGCTATACATCAATACAACCGTTATAGCCCAAATTTTAATAATATGTATGCATTAAGTCCATAGTAACTACATAAATTGCAAAAAAGTGCAATAAAGTACAAAAAAATTGAAACTCGTTTTTGTTTTTTTCCCCATATATTTCTAGTTAGAGAAATTTAAGAGGTTTATCCCTCAAAACTGTAAATACAAAAAAGTTACACAAAATAGTTTCCCACCACAGGAAATTTATTTTGAGTGTCTTCATAGTTTTATTTTTGAGATACACCAATTTTTATATACTGCAAAGTATATTTTGCAAAGCTATATGTGGAAGGAAACCGTGACCTAGGGCAAGCTGATGGCACAAGATGTAAGTACAACTACTACGGTTTCATATGCCAAAAAAATCATTGTGCTAGCTTACGTGGTTCCGGTTCTATGTGGATTTAAAAATAGTTACGCAAAACAGAGCGGACACGCTCCGACCGGTTTTAAAGGGTTAAATTTCAAGACAGCAAGATGGTGACAGCAAAAACTCTTACTACCAGGATTCAAAACTGAATATGACAAACCAATGGATTGGTTGACTATACTGTCTGTTCTCCTGTCTATGACTATTCCCCATAAACCCTTGTGTTAAAATGCTTTAGTAACTAGCAGAGCCTGAGTCACTGAACTGAACATCTTGACTCTGTTTGTCCTGTTGGTGCCTACAGACGATTCAGCAAGTTTGTGCTTCAGTTTTAGTGGGTGAACTTCGGGTATTTTTGGAATACACATGTTAGCTGATAAGTTAGTGCTCCACACTCTTGTACAATTACAGTCACTTTTAGCTCTGAAAAGCCTCACACTATGGTGGCCAAAACACTAATGGTGAGGCCTTGAAATACCTTGAAATGCAGAGTCCTGAATTGGGTAAGTAACATAATGGTGGCTATGTCCATCTTTTATATACAGTCTATGGTTTTGCCCAAGGTCTCTTCTGTTTCACTAAATGATTGCTTATAAGAGATTGTTGAGGTTCTCTGTAACTTGTATAGCATATACATGACATTGCAGACCTGCATTGAGGTTTTGTTTTTCTCTGTAAAAGTTTCAGGTTTTTTTAAGTATCATCAATTACTCAAAAAAATGCTCAGTGCAACCTCAGCTAACATTTGTCACTCAGTAAAGACTTCTGCAAACTATTAGTGATCATGCAGTGAAGTATATAATAATAGCATTCAAATGAGTCATCAAGATTCCTGAATAAGTTTGTTTCTTGCCATCATCTTTAGCTTGATTAATAAAAGGAAAACAAAATATGATAACAGACAACAAAGACTATGGACACATGGTTTATCAAACACACACAACAGAAGGGCGCCTGCTGAGGGTGATGGTGCCCTCAGAGTGTGCATCAAGAAATAACTGACCTTTCTCATGATCTTTCGGCCGTAGAACATCACTTTGTCTCGCTTCCTAAAACGGTAGTGGGGGACGCCGGCCTCCTCCTCTAAAACAACCACAAAGCCTCTGTAAGATCTGTCTGTGCTCAGCACAGAGCAGGAAATCTAACTCTGCAATGTAACTGTTGATTTATAAAACACTGCTGCTTCAATAAGCACTGTCCCTCAGGCTATCTGCTAAAGGTCACCTTACTGTCACATTTTTACTGCAACTCTGTTTAATTAAGTTATTTATGTATTTTAAATCAGGGCCGAAGAGATACCATCATTGACTTGAATTACATTAACTTATGGACAGTTTGTCCACCTCTTTGTTTCATTTGCACCTGTTTAATGTAACTAACCAAGACAGAAATAGTTGTACAAATAGTATTTAGTATCTAATAGTTTACATTCAAAACGTTTTATAAGCTATTTTTGCATTTAAACCTCACCCTGCAGTAATACTTTAACAACAAACATCAGCTAAAACAGTCATATCAATGGTAGGCTAGAAAACTCTTATACTTAAACTATAAGGTTTATGACTCTGAACGCTCAGAGTGCAATTGGTTCATCACTGAATATTTTTAGATACACTTAAACAACATGGGTTTGGGGCGTACAGCGTGCAGACAACTGACTTGATAGTTTGTATCGTCTGTAAAGGAGGAACACAACAACTCCAACGACAGACATCACCATCACTGCTCCGATCAGTACAGCTGTCCACTGGAAGAAATTTAAAAAAACAGCATACCCAACATCAAAACACTTTCACTTGTACATTTGTGTACCTAAAAAAGTAAAAGCTAAAACACATTTTAAAGGTACTCCTTGTATATTCAAACCTTCAACTAAGGCTGTCAACAGAGTATTTAAAAAGCTTGCCTGTGTTGTAATGAGAAAATAAACAGCTTAAGTTAAAATAGGACCAAACCATACTTTCATGCAAGACCAACTTTTACCACAAGATGGTGCTGCTCCTTGTCAAACCCCACTGTGCTGCTAGTCTGTCCTGAACTGGAAGTCCCACAGGACCTTAGCTCCACTGTTCTCAACCACCTTTAGTGGTGTCTCCCATCTGGACTTGGGGACCTCTTGTCTATATGTGGTACAGATGTTCCAGATTCTAGCCAACTGGTTGTGCCTCGGTGTTTGAAGTCTCAGCTTGCACCTTGCATCCTGCTGCTCTGTGTTGATCAGTTCCCTGGCACCTTTGCAGTCTAGAACCTGTCAGCTGTGGTAGAGTCCTGCCTCTATTGATCTGATGCTTAGTGCCTGTTCTTGTGCTGCCATGATAAGAAACACTATCCTTTTCTTTAGTCCGCCCATTTCTGGCCACTGGTAGGATTTCTTGATGTCTGCCACTTCCTCTCTCTGTCAATGGAACATCCCATGCAGGGGGATGTATTCGCAGATGCTCCGTGTTTCATCTTGGATTGTGGCTCTGACACTCCTTAATCCTGACCCTCCCTCTTTCTGTTGCTCATAGAGCCTTAGGGCGCTAGAATACATGTGAAGACCTCGGTGGCATCTATCTCCTCCTGTCCTTATTATTCCAGCTGGGTATCTCTAATGACCGACAGGGTGCATGCATTGGCTTGGATCTTTTTCTACCATTCAGCTGGCTTCTTATCACCTGATAGTTATAGATCTTTCTATCAACAGATCACTACATCAATCTACAGATGTATATATCTATGTATTGAACGATCAATAGGTTGTAGCTTTTGTCTGTTAAACAGAATATTTGTCAGGCTAAATACTGCATTTTCTTATTACATGGGTGGACAATTTCCACTAGCAGGGGTGGTCTTTTACCAGAAAGTAAAACACCACCCCTGCTGGTAGAAATTCTTCTAAATTTAACTTATTCTGAATACAATGAGTACCTTTAAAGGAATATAAATAATATTTAAACATACAGTAATAACAGAAAGCATTCACACTTAGTCACTATTTGCATGAATTTACTTAATTCTTTCTTTTGTTTCCTTTCAGTTTTTTGTTATATATCGTTTAGTATATAAAGGCACACAAGCCAACTTCCACTGTTTACCATATTGGCTTCTGTCTGTTCCTCCACAAAAAGTTCCATCGTGGCCTTAAGCCTGTCCAGCGGAACCAGCTTCTGAAACATCAGAGACAACACAAAGGAAATGAAATGCCTCACAGCTGAAGGTGAGCCAGGGTGTGCATTCAGAAAAGAATCAGGGTTGGGAACAGTCAAGATAAGATTAAAATACAGTCTGTTTTCACACAAAAGATCTAACAGTCTGATAAAGCATTGCACAATATTCTATAATATATTAGTTGTAATTGAGAGCCACAGTGGAAAATATCTGTTCATTTCCAGCTCTGTGTTTTTATTCTTGGGGTCTATTAGACTTATTTTATGTACTCAAAGTTATAATTCTTAATTACTCTATGCTGGTCCTTTGTACAGCCCTACAGTTCAACCTCTAAAACAAATTGTTTTAAGTCATCCCCCATTAACTTTCTTCAGACTGAAATTATTTTTTTATTTGCTTTCTTGTTTCCATGTAACAACGCCTTAACTTCTTACTCAATGAAAGCAGACTAGGAGTAAGCCTTGAAGCTCTTTTCTGTCATATTTCAGGCCTTCTTATAGAACAAAATGACTTGGTGTGCATCAGAAGTTAGTGAGGGTGATCTTTGACTATGTAGTTGCCCTTGGAAAAACTCATAAACTAACATACTGGTAGTCATCAAACCAGAACTTTATGTATTTAAAACTCTGTCATATATGTTGTCTTTATAGGGGGAAAGACATAAACGGTTTCTTTTACTGATTACATGTTCTACTACTAGAGCATGTTTGCATGAATCACGGATCAAAATCATCCTCACCTTATGGTACATCTAATATTTTCTCTTATCTTATGCCCCTTAGTTCTTTTCATCTTCTGACTCAAGTAAGCCATTTGAACTCCATTTTCTTTCCCTTTAGCCTAGCTTCTTCACATGCTGCTCAAACAACACATTTCAGAAGAATGTGGGTGCGGTTTCTTCCATTGTAACAGTGTATACACACATTCACTGGACACCTTCCCAGGGTTTATTTTAGAGATTAGTTGAATGCCCCAAAGTCAGCTGGTCTGTAAGCTAGAACAGCAGAGATTCCAATTGGGCAAATAAAATGAAGGAGCTGACGGCATTGCCCAAAGTCAGAGTGATTTCCGGGAGTGCAGTTTACTTTTCTTCATGGAGACATGTCTGCAACAGCATTAACTGCAATGTGTCCACAGATGGGACAAAGACTGCGCCACTAGCTTAAACAGGAAAACTGGGAGGCTTGCCATTCTTGTTAATAACCGCTGGTGTGACCCTTCTCACATTAGTGTACTGATGCATGGGTGAATTCAGTCTCTTTCTTATTGTTGAATAATGAACTCTGACCTTAACTGAGACATGTGAAGCATGCTGCTCTTTAAAGTCAAGTCCAGTAATCCGGCATGAGTGCGTTTAGTGAAACTGAACTCTGCTGCTTAAAATTGTGGTTAATGGCAGCTAATGACAAAATTAATTTTAACCGGTTGCTGTCCAGACTTGTTCTCGTCAGCAGAGCTGGCTGCAGGTCTGCTTTCGCAAGTTCCAAGCCTGATATGGCCAATCTGCAAGTCTAGTAATGTTGTGGGTTTGGAGCTCTACTCTGTGACAGAGGTTTCAGAAAAGAGGATGCTGTCCAGTCTTTCACACCCTCTTGTTCTTGGCCAGCCACAGGAGCACACCTCCAACACGATGCACCACAGAATGCCAAATCATTCCTACCCGTGAAAATTAAACTCTTTATGGTCTATCTGTGGGTTTAATCTTTACAACTCCTCCGGGATTATATTCACTTGTAATATCTTGTTTACAATATCTTGTTTACTTGTTTCTTGTACATGTATTACTTACTTTGTAATATTTAATTCAACATTGCTCTTTGAGGGCCTTATTATTTATATAGAAGATTTGCATGCTCCACCTTTCATATTTGTATTTTAATTGAGCATCTATAACAAAACTATTTTCTCCTGGGGTTAATAAAGTATTCTGATCTGACTGAGGTGAACAGCTACACTAAGTCTTTATAATGAGGTGCTGCAACTCTGCAGTGTAAATTATCATTCAATTAGCAGAGGGATTTTTTTTACGTAGCTTTAAGAACATGAGACTTAGACACTGAAGTTTAACAAATGACTTACTGGATTACTGGTCTTACTGCAGAGCTCCTCTTCATCATTGTCTTCCATACCTATTTAAAAAGAAAGAAAGAAAGAAAGAAAGAAAGAAAGAAAGAAAGAAAGAAAGAAAGAAAATGCCACCCTAAAACAATGTTTGAAAACTTTGCAAAGCCTAACCTTTCATGTGACTCTTTACTCATTAATGCTTTGTTCTCGCCAGCTGATCGAAACGAGGTCACAGAGCAGAAATCTGGGTTAAAGATCACCTCCAGCTCTCACTGACTGTTGGTAACCAGACACTCCCTCCCGCGCTGACACACTGCAACCCTGCCGCATGCGTATCTATATCTGAAGAAGTACAAAGCTCGACCATGGGGAAAGACAACGTTTTCACTTTGTTTACTAAACTTACTTCTCGCTTATTTGCTTGTCATCATATAAAAGATCCAAATACAACACGAATCATAACGAGGCTGATCCTGGTTGGCGGGATTCCAACGTAATATGGAAACAGCGTCTACCTACAGCTCCAACCTTACCTTTAATATCACATTTAACTTTAACTGTAAAGTTGCAATTCTCATTTTTGCATGTTTATATGTGTGTGTAGCTCTGTTCCGTTACCCAAGAGGACAATGGAGTGGAAAAGAAACACTAAACTAGTAGGTCTGCGCTGACAGAGTCCCTCGGTGATAAACCGCAAGATACAATCTCTAGCTTACCTTTTTAGACTAAAGTCAAGCAAAGAATGTTGCCATGCACCTTTCTTATGCCAAAGTTTTTACGTTTACGTGCCTTCCAGTTCTTTGGAAAAAGCAATCTAAATGTCCTGTCATACCTATCAAAATAAAACCTCTCTTAACAAAAGGCTACAGCAACACCGAATAGAATATAAGATTTTTTTTAAAGATGTCGAATGAAAAACAATAGCTTTTATAATAGAAATTATATCCATAGTTCATTTCAACACGGACAAAAAATGTTTATCTTTTTATATGCTAACGTGTTTATGAAATATTTAGCTGTGTGGGTTGCATCCTTCGAAGCATGCAGCCCTTGAACACACAACTTTTATTTTGAAGGGCCGTTTCTCCGCTCATGGGCTCCGTCTTAATTGACGTACCTCCAATCACTGGCAGCAAAACAAGCATCTCGTATTTTGATTGGTAGATGGTGCCTAATGTCGTCCAATCACCAAACAGTTTGTTAGATCGTGAAGCAGCTCGATAGCGTTGGGCTGACGGTGTGGTGAAGGTGAGTGAAGTCGAATATTTTATAGCTATATAAATATGAATGTAACCATTTCTGAATCTGCAGTTCATCTAAAATTCAAATATTATCCAGAATTTTATCTGAAATTCATTATGAGCTCGAAAGCAGCATTACATTTAGCTATCATTTAAGTTGTTTGCTAGTTAGCAAGCTAACCAGTGAGCAAGTTACAGAAATCAGCACTTAAGGTTTCTTACTAAACTGTAATGTAACGCATTTTGACCCTAATCCTAACCCAGAGTGCAGTCTGAACATTAAAGAATCACTGTTACCTGACTACCAAGTGAAAAATGAAAGTAATTTTTGTGTATTGATCATCAATATTCTAACAGGATGTTGTCCATCTTCCCTGGCAGTGTATTTGGCTGTTTCATGAGGTGGTGTATACCCACTCTTTATTAAAATCAACGCTTTTGTTTTTACTCTTTTCTGTCCTGTAGGAAGGCTGTGCCAGCATGGGTGTGTTATCCACGCTGATGAGGGGTCTGGTGCGAGGCGCTGACAGGATGTCTGAGTTCACGAGCAAGCGTGGATCAAGGACTCATAATAAAGGCAGGGGCGCCAGGCCCGCTGGACGGAATCTCCCCAGCTCCAAGTTTCTAGCCATTCGGGCCATGATTCCGGAGTTTGTGGTGCCTCCTTTGGAGGGATTCAAACTCAGACCATATGTCTCATACCGTGCCCCGAAAGGAACAGAATCTCCACTCACAGCACAGAGTCTGTTCGATGAGGTTGTGGCTCCTCAGATCAAACAGGACTTTGAAGCAGGCACTTTCAGCAAAGACCAGCTAGTGAAGTATGGATTTGAGCCCACACAGGAGGGGAAGCTCTTCAAGCTCTATCCAAAGAATTATGTACGTTAATGATGGATTTCCAAAGACTCGCTGATTCACTGGGGACTGAAAGCTGCAGATCAACTGATGAGAGCCCCTTCTAGAAAATCAACTACTACATAAACTGTTCAGGAAAAAGGCCTTGTCTTACAGGTTTTGTTATTTGATGACCTGGAAAAATAAAACAAAAAGCATGACTAATACTGCACAACTGTCAGATATTCATTATAATGGTTTGAGCTCCTGATTTTTTTTTTTTTTAAGTTATGATGAGTCTTCACTGAGGGACTGGTGATCTTGTTCAAGGCTATGCAGACTAGCTACATGTGACATATTTCAAAGTTAAACAGTGGTAATTATTCTGTTACCACATAATAGTTTGCTTTATTTTTCAGGCCATTAAGTACCTAAAATTGCACTTACCTGTACTCTAATGTCCACTTGAGACTGGCTAAAAGTGAATCAATCCCCATAGACTCATATTACAATATTAAACAACATTAAAAAGCATAATTATAGTCTGGTACAAATAGTTTTGTTCTGTAGGTAGGTTCATAATATCTCTACATTGAGTTGAGTAACTTCTAAGGGTGGCCGCTTTAGTTCAGATGTGTATAGATGAAGGCAGCTGTAGCTGATTGCAGTGGGTTAGGGCTCACATGTGCTAACTGGAGTCACTAAACTGAACCGAACCTCTTGAACAGGTTTGTGCAGTATTTTATTTTTTTGTTCTCACTTAATATAAAATTATTACTGATTGTCGCATGTGGTGTGACCTTAACCTGAATATCACCAAAATTAAATCAACTTGATTTAAACCACCAAAATGATATCTTGAAAACTGGATGCTACACTGCTAACAAACAGAATTCTCCCTTCAAGGGGAGAGTCACCTGACAAACAACATGGCCTGTTATAATTTTTGTGGGTGCATTTCTGATATTTTGTCCTGCTCCTTAACATTAACAATTAGCTGCTATGTGTTTTGATTCAACTTTAGGGATGCAGCTTGCCAAGTGGGCATCTATTTTAGCCCCATAACAACCACCTCACACTACCCTGTAGCTGGTCTGGGCTAAAGAAGAAAAAAACAAACAAAGAACATGTGTAGGTGAATGGTTGTATTGCGCTTGTAGCTACAGTACACAAGAGTATGAGGATTATAAACTTTTTTTTTTCTTAAATTCAAGTTTATATATATATATATAAAAAAAAATCAGTGTCATTATGAAAATAGAGGGTCTTGCTAATTGCATATAATGTGATAAGTCATTCCAAAGTATAGGAATCTTCATGATAAAAACAGTGACTGGAATAACAGCATGACATGCTCTTGCTGTAGTCAGGCTATACATTTAGATTTTAATAGCGTCAACATTGCTATGCCTCCTGTACAGCCTGGTCTGGCATCCAGTCCCAGCGCCACACGTGGAGCATGTGGTCATAGAATGAGCAGCTCGCCAGCAGGCAGGACAGTGAGGGAGCATCCTCATCGGGGTTGAGGGTGGGAACTGGAGCAGGGGAGGTCTGAGGTGCTGCAATTCCCTCTGGGATGTATCGACCAGCATCGTCCTCCAGGGAAGTGTCAAAGCTGGCTGTGGGAGATTCATATTGAATCCTTAAGTGTCCTCGGCTCTCTGCGGGGCTTTCCTTTGGTTCTGTGGCAGGCGGGGAACAGGGAGTATGGTCCTCCAGGGACAGCCTGGACCAGTCTGCTCCATATGCCAAGGAACTGTGGAGGATGTATGAGGTTACGATGGGGCATGCTCCTGCACTGCCCTCTGTAAGTAAACAAACAGTAAGTTATTAAAAAATAAATTAAAAAACCCCCACAGATTTCTCCTGGTAAAAACAACCATTTGTACAATATGTGAGGTCTACTGATGTTTCAGGTAGAGAAGGAAGCCTTTCACCATTCAAAGCTATTTACACTGCCAGCACCATTCACAGAATCTTTCCTATCAAACACAAACACCATTTTAGCGTGTTTGGCATCCATCTGTTTCAGACAGTATAATTTTTTGTGTGTTATACACCCCTTGGCAAACATGGACACGTGTCCATGTTTGATTTGAGAAACTGAGGACACAGAGAATGTCATCAGGAAAGCATTTTGGGAGGCAACAGATTTATAGAGCAGTATGCTCATTTTCCCATACATTATTATAGAGTCAGACTTCTTTTCACGACAAGGAGTGGCTCCCTGCTGGCCATTAGAAAGAATGCAGGTTTAAAATGCTACATGGTTTGCCTTTTCAGGCCTGGACTCTAGTCCATCGTTTTTAAAGAGCCTATAAAAAAAGCAAAAAGGTATATGCTCTGTTGCTTAATTTCTTCAAATTGTGCAGTATCTATAAATAGTAATGATGAGTTCATTAATCTACCTTTCTGCTCTGAGAAGCTAAAAAGATGGCTAAGATCAATTATAATTAGACAATTGTCAAACAATTCTCATATTTAAGAAGCTGAAACTAGACAGTTCTCTGGAGTCCAACCCAGCTAAACTAGGCAAGAGGCTACAGCCCACGCAGGCTGACAGTCCAATGGGAGAGACAGAATCACCACATAAAGTGTGAGGTGAAAATTGTGTTTTCACAGGCCTAAAGTTGGTCTAATTCAGAGCGAGCATTTTATTGTTTATCACTTATTCAAACACACCTAGAGCCTGCTGACAGTGAAGGATGTGGAAGTCATTATGCATGCAGGCTGCCAGCAGCAGGTGCTGATGGCTGGGATGCCACTTCAGTCTCCACACTCCACCACCCAATGGAGTCTCACTCAGGGGCTGCCGCATGTTTCGGCCATCCCACAGCAAAACCTGCTCATCGTAGCTGTGGAAAGAGGAGTGTGTGAGAGGAGCAACAAGTATACAACTCTTACACAACAACAGCTCAACATCAGGATATTTACCTGCCTGTAGCCAGAATGTGCTCCCGATGAGGGTTGCTGTGAATACTGCACACACCCATCGAGTGCCTTTGAAAGAAAACAACATAAATTTGTGTCTGCACACTGTCAAAATGGAACATATACATGAAAACTGATACACTATCAGCCTCACCTTTTACTTATGAAAGTGGGGCTGGAGGGACCGATCCTTAAATCCCAACCTTTCAGTTTGCAGTCATCACCACCTGGTGAGAAAACACAACACATGACACAGCACAGGAGAATATTTAGATGGCCGATTTAGAGGCAGCATCAATGTGAGCTCACAAACTACTCGTGTAAGGCACACAAATTGGTGGCACATATGTATGATTTACATTCATGATAAAAAAAATAAAGTACGCCATATCTGAAATCTAAGGTTTTATATACAAGGACAAAAAAATATCATCTGCTTCTTAGGAGAGGTTACAATTAGGTAAGTACAACGTCAGATAAACAACACATGGCATATTACACTGTGTCATTTATTTAACAATAAACCAAAATGCAGAAGGGATGTGTGAAAAACCAAGGACAATATGCTTCCATGGGAATTAACAGCCTGAGTAGCAGCCAATTAATCATTAGCAATCATCAGTCAGGAGCCGATAATCAAATACTGATTACCGGCTTGACAGTTTTCTGGTCCGGAGCACTCATAAGTGTGTTAGCACAAGGCCCAGCAGGAAAGCCGTAAACAATGAACTTAGAGGAGCAATTGTTGCTATTGATTAAACTTGGAAGGGTTATAAGGCCATTTCCAGACAATTTGAAATCCATCACTCTACAGTGAGAATAATTGGTCACAAGTGGAAAACACTGAAGACAAATACGAATCTTCCAAACGGTGGCGATCCCAGCAAATTGACCCCAAAGTCAGACTGTGCAATGCCAAGTGAAACTCCGAAAATCGCTACATTTCAGAATATGTAGGCTTCACTTAGCATGTTAAATGTTAAACTTCTTGACAGTACAATCAGACTGAACAACATTGTCTCATTTGAAAGGGCAAAGAAAACCAAAAACAAATACACACCGCAATATAGCTTAGGTTTATGAAGCTGCATCTGAGCAAACCACAACACTTCAGGAACAATGACCTTTGGACATACAAGACCAAATTGGAGAGATTTTGCTATAATGCACAGTGCCATATTTGGTGAAGACCAAACATTGCATAGTAGTACAAATACCATCTCATACTGAAGCAGCTTAATAACATTTGGTCAAAGTGAAACACCAACTCATACCATCTGTCATGGAGCTGTGGTGGTGGAGGGATGATGATTTGAGATTATTTTGCAGGCACAGGACCTGGGAACCTTGACCATGAACTCCTCTGTATACCAAAGAACACAGAGGAGTCAAACAGCTAAAACTCAGGACCAAATGCTGTCATAGAACAGACGTTGCAATTACCAAAAGAACCTCAACCCAAAGTCGTCTGGACTTTAAGACAGCTGTGCCCACAAACATCAATAAACTGCAGTAAAGCTGTAAAGCAGAATGAGGGCAAGATGCATCCACAATAATGTCAGAGACTAATGAAGTCACACAGAAAATGATTACTTCAAGCTACAGTTGCTAAAATTGGTTCTACAATCTTCTGAATCATGAGGTGCACTTAAGGTTTTACTCACTGCTTCTGGATTTTGGCTTAGTTTCAAATACATAAATAATGGCATGTGTTGCTCATCTGAGGTAGTAATTTAATCATTTTAGAAGCTGAAAAGGATTCACATGTGAAACCTCAGAACTGAAATAGGATGTACTTACTTTATTTTTCACATGACTGTTGTTGTATATCAGTTTTACTGACTGATTTCAGCAAATAAGATGCCACTCACCAATTACTAATTAAATCCTAATTAGTATTTAACCTTTTTTTTGTTTGCAGAAAAAGATGGACTAAACAAAAAAATGTTTCAGATCAAATAATATTTTATTTTTTAATCACAGAGCCAATCCAAGTAAATACAAAACAGTTTTTAAAATGAAAAAAGCTATTCAAACCTACCTGCTATGATGGGTTTCCTGTTCTTACTGAAAAATCCAGTTATTTGGATTTATGCAAATGATACGTAAGATTCTAGACTACGCTTTTCTTTGTTTGCAACAATTAACACATTAATTTTTAAGAGTGACAGGATATATGTTACCAGAGTACACGAGCTGTGTGTCCCAATAAGAGAAGGCAGAGATCCAGGCCTCAAAGTCATGGGCTTTCCACTGAGACAGTGTTGTTAAAGCACCTTCAGCCAGAGAGAGCACGCTGATGCAGCCTGCAGAGTCACTGCACACAATCCGCACGTCACTGCTGCTGACACGACAGGGTGAGGTATTAATATGAACGATATTTGCACAACATGTGACATTGGCTCTTTTATGGAGCGGTCTCCAGTAAGCTGACCTGTCCAGTCTTCCAGTGGACCAGTCTAATGACAGAGCCAGCCGCTCTGCTCCAACCTCCAGACTACTGAGAGACTGCAGACTGTGGCTGCCCTCCTACTGGATACACACATTCATGAGTGCACACCACAACATCAACACAAAACAACAAATGAATGCACAGTTAGAGCTGAGGCATAAAAACAGCAGCCCTCCTGTAGCTTGAATCTAAAATAGCTGCTGTGCCCATGCACTGCAGCTCCAGCTGTCTGTGTCCGTTACACGGCAATCAAGGCCTTAATGCGTATGTTAGTGTGCCAAACTTAGTAACTGTTAAATGCAGGCAAAATTAATGAAACATCAAAATCATAGACTCGACTGATCTTGGGGCCAATAAATCAGCTGATATTAACCATAAATAAAGCCATATCTACATTTATAAAAGTCAATAAATTAATATGTAAAAAATAAAGAAAAGTTATACTTTACTCTTCTCCAGTACACTAATCAATGTGATTGGACAGATTTTGCTGCCCCTTTCATGTTTCTGACGTTAGATCAGGAAAGCCTAGGTTACCTTAGTGAGCTGACAACCAGTTTTGTGTAACTTTTTATCCTGACTACCAATGATGGGGTTAAGTGAATCCAGATAATGGAAAAATGTTCTGGGTATGCTGAGATGTCTTCATAATACAGGCCCCACATGTCACTGTCTAAATCTTTTGATGCCACATTTCTCACCTGACTGCGAGACAGTGTGTACAGCTGCAGCTCCCCAGTAGCTGTTGCCATCCCCAGCACTGCTCTGTCTGACACAGGCACGTGGCACCTATGAACACGCATAACAATGAATATGAGGGAAATAACAACAGAAGCCACACTGATCTGCTTTCTTACCATTTCAAATCTAAAATGGCTGCTGTGTCCATGCGCTGCAGCTCGGTGAGAGGGGGGCACATCGGTCCCTCGTGCCGAAATTCAAAAAGGTAGAGACGACCAATCCTGCTCGGGGTGGCATCTTCTTCCCCTCCCTGCAACATGATAGCAGAAGTGACACAGAGCAGACATCAAGGTGGGTCCTCATTAACTCCACTGGTTGCTTCATTCGGCTACCAAGTCTTTATTAATAAGATGTATGCAGCACTCTGGGGCAGCAGTGTATTTTTTTTTTAAGTTAGATGACATAAATGTAATCAAAAATGATTTCCAGGGAGAGTTTAAATGAGCTGCTGTGATCTGGGCCAGTGTGCCTGTATAACAAAGTTAAGTCCGTGTGCTGGTAATGCCATACGATTATACAGCATTTGTAAGCAAACCGAGCGGCTCCTGAGTGCGTCTGCTTTAATTACCAGCTAGCACTAGAGCAAGAGGAGGAAACCTATTAAAAAGAAAACCAACTAAAAAAAGAGTTAGCAGGCAATAGAGGAATAGCTTGCATTACAATCCTTCTCCTTACATACTAACTAATCAGGCCCTGTCATATACGACCCCGCCCCTCACCTTTGGAACCAGTTCCCAGTTTGGATTCAGGAGACAGACACCCTCTGCTCTAAAGACTGAACATAAAACTTCCCGTTTTGATAAAGCATATCAGGTAGGGCTGGATCGGAGGGGAGCTTCCTGTGATACTCTGAGGATTTCTTCTCCACTCACTTCTTTTCACCCCGCACATGTTTTATATACCACTGCCACATGTCATTAAATTGTATCTTCTCTCTCCCATAGTCTGCCCTCATCTTTCCTTTTTCTCTTCTGCTTCCTTTCACAGCTGCCTCTCCCTGAGGCTGCTTCTGTCAGAGGTTTCTTCCTGTTAAAAAGGTTTTTTTCTTTGCCACCATCATATAGTGCTTACTTATAGGGGATTGTTCTAGGGGCTTTTCTCTCCAATACTGTAGGGTTTTTACCTTAATTGAATAGATGTGATGTCACATGAAAACTATGAAAAAGTTGTCTGACGTAATATGAAAGCGTTTTAATTTCTTAGAGAACATGCTTAAGGTAATTAGGAAAGAATGCAACAAACATTTTATTTAAGGGAAGCAAGGGCCAATCTATTAATACCGGAATTTTTAAAAATATCAATATCTCCTAGTTTGGAGTAAGGTTTACTGTTAGCATGTACTAACCCTTTATTCTGCTCATATTTATCTTATACTGGACCATGGTGCAGTTTACCCCCAGTCTGAAATAAGTTCCTTAATGCCTCTGCCTTTAAAACCATCCTGTTTTTAAGCTTACTTTCACACTATTCTTCTGCACTCACAGTCAGAGCTATAGCTTACAGAGCCATGACTGGAAAAAGAAAACTGACTCAAACCAAGTCCCAGTCTGAAGACTAGGATTACTTGTACATACACTGACCTCATTATTTAAAATGTTGTCCATGTTTAATATGAGACCCAAACACTGGAACTGTATACATATATAAAAAATTTAAAGATTTTAGGTCCATGTAAGTGAACAACTGGAACTTCTGCCCAGACACTGGGTAAATCTATTACCCCACCATTTAAAAAATAAATAAATCACAGCCCACATTAATATCTAAAACACTGAAGCTTTATATATTATACTTGTCAGCTGACATCAATTGTACAAGCCATCACTTTTTTTTTGTTTGTTTTTTAACAAACCAATTAACATAGTGGTCAGAGTCCTCTGGCTTCTTTACTTCTTACTAATCTGGTCTAAATGCTTACAGCCAGCGCTGGAGGTAAGCATTTTAGCCACAAACCTCTTTTAGCAATCCAATCCGGTGATCCAAACACCGCCAAAACAGGTGGGCAATGTACACGGGACCAAATTCTCATAATTTTAAGCGAAGGAAGGGTGTAAACACATTTGTTTGGTAGGAATTTGTATACAATTCTATTCCCATGACAGGTAATGGGGATGTAATCTCACCCCTTTCTGTAGCTGATACGTGCCGCAGGCCAGGATGCTGTGGTTGGGTGAAACAGGACACCACTCCACCGCGTCAGCGCTCAGCTCCGTGTCGAACACCTGTAGACTGCGGGTCTTCGACTTCCAAGCCATGACCACCTAATGTGCATACCGTTATCCCACGGGTTGCAATTGCTACAAATTCCAAAATATATCCTGTTACGACTCAGTTGTTAAGAGACCAGTAAACTAGTGCATGACATCTTAAGCATTTTTAGTTCAATTTAATTAACGTAACAAAATGTTTTGGTCACTAGCTAGCAAGCTATGAATAACTGGCTGCAGCCTCACAAGAGCCAAAATGTCACCAGTCAGAGATTTATAGCATATTAGTATACCGTATTCCTGACGTTCATATACACATTCTTTGTATATGAACATTTAAAGTCACTTTTAGTTTAGTTTAATGCTGAATAACCGCAGAGAAACTCGTAACAAACAAAACTCACATGTGTGCCAGCCCTGAGACTCGACGCTTTTAGCGTCCATACGTCATCTCTGAGCGTCACGGTGTATTTAGGTGCCAAAGTGGGGAATTGCTATTTAAGAACAAGAGATAGTTTATTTATCCCGTATTTGGATAAATTCTTTTGTTAAAGGAGTTCAATCAATAATAAAGGTATTGTAAAGAGTTGTTTTTTTTAAAGTATGAGACAGAGTTATTTCATGTGGTATGAAAACTGTATCTGCCCTTTACACCAAAATGTGGAACAGAGGCAAGTAAATTAATGCCAGAGTCGGAGGAATGCAGACACATGCCGAGGCATTTTACTTTCTTAATTTTGTTGTGAGGTTTTAGCCTTCGTTTAGAAGACTCTTCCTTGGTTCAGCGTCATTTTTGCGGCATTGTCAACAATAAAAATGGCGACATCTGCTGGTATGAAACCTTCTACCACCGGCTATGGTCAATTTCTATATCGCAGTCGTACTGAAATTTAAGATCTGATTACGCTCAGATTTCAAGTTACTGTTGCTGTCTTGCCATGTTGTATTGTTGTTAAATTACAAAAAGTCATACTGCTATAATGTAATTCTACAAAGGAGCTGCTTTTCCTATTTCCGTAAAATGATGCGTCTGACGTAAGGTAAGGTCACGTGACTTTGGCGTGTGCCACAACATCTAGTGGATAGTGTTAGAGAGCTCTCTCTCGAGTGTTTTAAATCATAAATAAACGAAATGGATTTCAGCGTGAAGAAATTAGCCTCCGGTGCTGGACTGTTTTTGACACGGGCTGTCCAGGTAATAAAGCGCTCGTGAGTGCCGCGAGCGGAAAAGTGTTGTGGCTTTTGCTGTCGCATCCTTTCAGTTTGGCAGTCAATTGTTACTAGCGTTAATAACAATTTGGTACAGTCGTATATGACTTTGCGGTATAGCACTATGTCTAACGTGACGCTGCATATCAGCATCTAAAGCAGGTGAAATTGATAAGATATTCAGCTGTGCCTTGCTCGTAGTTTGGGCCGGCGGCGCAGTTCAACATAGGACTGTTGAAGTGCTATCTCTGGCAAGCTAGCGTAGCTAATATTAATTATTTCTCAAGTTAAAAGAGGCACAAATATAGTACAAATATAAACGGTTTTTTTTTTCATTTGGATTAAGGGTGACAGGGGGACGGAAGTGACAACGATTAAGTGAGCACGAGCAGATCATTAACCGGACTCCTTCGTGACGTCACTTTTCTTAATATTATTGTTTTGTTTTATTTTTTTATTCGCATGTATGTGTGTAAAAACTGATTCCATCTCAGAGCAGACAGACGCAGATGTGTTCGAGTACCGTCGTTCACCTGTGAGATGTGTGTTGTTTGCGCTCTGACGCCTCAGTTCACAGAGGAGAAGTTGGGCCAAGCAGAGAAGACCGAGTTGGACGCTCAGTTTGAGAACCTGATCAGCCGAGCAGACTGCACCAAACACTGGACCGAGAAAATCTACAGACAGACTGAGGTCCTGCTACAGCCCAACCCAAGTATGACATCAACATAGAAGTCTCGTTATTATAGGTGTTATAGGTGGAAAGAATAATCAATAATCATATTACTTACTAAGGAAATTAAATTATACACTCACTGTCAATTTTATTAGGCACACATACTCATTTTAAAGCAGTTAAACATGACAAATCTTGTCTATAATAATAATAATAATAATAATAATATACGTATATGTAAGGAACCATATTAACTGATGTGTTATGTAAAGCATGGTGGCACAGTGGTTAGCACTGCTGCTTCACAGTGAGATGGTAGATTTGACCCCCACCTGGCTGGGGCCTTTCTGTATGGAGTTTGGATTGGTGATTCTAAATTGCCCGTATGTGTGAATATGAATGTGAATGGTTCTATAAGTGTTGTTGGCCCTGTGACAGACTAGCAACCTGTCCATTAAATGAGTTCCCACATTGCGATGGCTTTCTGCTTGGAAGTGTTAGCTGCCTGGTAATATTGATGAATTGCACTTATCTAGCAAAACAGTATGTTAAATAGATTACATCAGTTTAGACATCCAAACTCCCAAGACTTACAACTAACTAGCTAACCTTACCTTGCTAACTTGATTTATGTGCTCTGAGAGCATATATTGCTTGGGAGAACAATGTTTTGTGAATGCTTTTCGACCATGCGTGACCGTGCTTTAAGCGGATTGTGTTATAATGTTCATATTGCCATATTTAGTAAGTATTTCATAAGAACAATAGCCCACCCCAGGCTAGTGGTATGCTATGATTATATTAAACTTAAGGGGACTGTCTAAGCCAAGAATCTTAACTGTGATCTAATTACAACATCCTGAGCTATTGATTAAATATATGAAATCAGGGGCTCTAACTTGTCACCGTTTTATTCTGCATGCCACAGTTGATCATACTGGTGAGTATTTCGCCTGCCTACTCTAGTGACCTGCTTTAGAAACCTATCATGTCTCTGAATTATTAGTAGAAAACGAATAATTCATTAACAGGAATCAGTGTGAAATACAGTGAGTCAGTGTTTTGCAGGCTAAGTGCAGATTATCCTGGCAAGTATACCAACTTTCAAATGCAAAATTGGAGGCATTTATAAGATTTGTATTGATCACTAGCTTTTACAGATTGTATTCAATTATATTGAGCCATCCACTGGATGTAGATGTATGTACCCTAACAAGAATTAATGTATCACAAACCATCAAAACCTTGTTAGAGGCGAAGAGATAAATGCTAAAAGTATTTCTTCTGTTAAATTAGTTCTCTAACAGAACAGTTTGTACTTCAGACAGAACATCACATCTGTGATGAGGATGATAATGACTTTAACCTCTTAAGAGAGAATGACAAAAGAAACTCCACAGAAGATGACACTGGTGGTTGAGAGCTAGTGGAGATAATGCTAAATTTAGAGATGGCAGGGACATTTTAGATTTTAGAAAACATTTGGCTACCCTTTTTCACTGACACCCAGTTCTCCCTCATAGTAGCTATCCATACACTGGACTCCTCTAGTAACTTTTTAGCAGTTTACAATTACCTTCATTTCTACAGCTTATTTTACATTCTTTCATAGTGTGTAGTGGTGTGTGTATTTAAGGAAGATGTAAAGTCAAATTTGTGTACATACATTACCAGTCAAAAGTTTGGACACACCTTCTTATTTAATGTTTTCTTTATTTTCGTGACTACGTACATTGTAGATTCTCACTGAAGGCATCAAAACTATGAGTGAATCCATATGGAATTATCTGGGAGTGCTTTGCACACTCTTGGCATTATGTCGACGATCTTCATGTGGTAGTCACCTGAAATGGTTTTCCAACAGACCTAAACAAATCTCTTCTGCTTGCTGCTTTTCCTTAGTAGTGGTTTCTTAGCAGCTATTTGACCATAAAGGCTGATTCACACAGTCTCCTCTGAACAGTTGATGTAGAGATGTGTCTGCTTCTGGAACTCTGTGTGGCATTTATCTATTCTCTAATCTGAGGTGCTGTTAAGTTGTGATTTCTGAGGCTGGTGACTCAGATGTACTTATCCTCAGCAGCAGAGGTGACTCTTGGTCTTCCTTTCCTGGGGCGTTCCTCATATGAACCAGTTTCATCTGAGTGCCTGATGGTTTTTGCGACACACGTTTAAAGTTTTAGCAATTTTCCAGACTGACTGACCTTCAGTTCTTAAAGTAATGATGGACTGTCGTTTCTCTTTAATTGCTGATTGGTTATTGCCATAGTATGAATTCTAACAGTTGTCAAATAGGGCTGTACCAACCTGACTTCTGCACAACATAAACTGATGGTCCCAACCCCACAAAGAAGGCAAGAAATTCCACAACTGAACCCTGACAAGGCACAAATGTGAAGTGAAAACCATTTAAGGTGACTACATCATGAAGCTCATTGAGAGAAGGCAAAGGGTTTGCAGCACTGTCAACAAAGCAAAGGGTGGTTATGTTCAGAAATCTAAAATATAAGACATATTTAGAGTTAATTATCCGTATCCGTATTCTTTTTTGCTCTGTAATTCCATATATCGTGCTTCATATATTTACTGTCTTCAGTATGTATCTACAATGTAGAAAGTAGTAAAAATAAAGAAAAACCATCCTTCAACAGTTCAAACTGTTGACTGATGGTTCAGATAGACGTTTTCTTTATTTGATTTACAGTTTTCCACAAGTAATAAAAAATACATGAAAAAAACTGAGCTAATAAGCAATGTGCTATTCAAGAAAGCTATGATCACTAACAAATGAATGAAAAAACCCACACACAACATCAATAGGAGCAAGCTACAACTTTTCTGGTCATGTTTTTCTCTCTGAGAGCTTCTACTTGTGGAAAACATGTTTACTTTAGGTATGGCCAAGTCATCCACTAGGCTTTATTTTTCCATAATATTCTATGTAACATTAGACTTTTTTAACAGTTTTAATAATTGTTACTGTATCGTTAATTCAAACACTGTATTTTCAGTATTTGAATTGAATTTGTTCTAAAACTGCGATTCATTTAATTTATGTTTCTGTTTGACGCAAGCCAAAGGAGCCAGAACACACATTTGGTCCCTGCTGTGCGTAGATCACAACCTGCTGTTCTGACTTTTAATTCAATTTAATTCAAGTCACTTTTATTCACATATTCACCAATTTACAAGAGTCGCCTCAGTGTACTTTAGATACCTGGCTTCGGGAGGATCAGAAATACGCTGCGACTGGTTGGGTTTAAGGGGAACAAAGAGAGACAGGACAAAAGACAAACTATAGAAGTTACGAAGAGCTGAATAACTCTTCGTCTGAAGTTAGTTTGAAACCTTAAATTTAAGTAGTGAGCATGCTAAGTTCAAACTGGTAGCTAGTTCAATAGTAGAGCGGCCCAGGGGACTACAGTGGGACTTCAAGCTTTCAATTAGAAAGCATCTAGTGCTGTTAACTCTTTGTTAATGTTATGGTGAAGTGCTAATGTATGTGATGCACTGCTAATGCTGCTAATGTTTTTTTTCAGGTGTACATGCTATAGTGCAACAGTAGTCTTTGACTCACTTGTAAATGTTGTGCTTCATGTAGCAAACCAAAGAGGAAATGACAAATGGAGAAGAATGGCTTTTTAAGTTCTGTATTTATGTCAAAAGAATGAGTCAGCATTCAGTAGTGTGCAAAACAGTTGAGCCAACCCTACTTTATTTCTATTTTGCTAGAAAAATGGGGAACGTGTGTCACAGTTTATTATAACATATGCAACCATGTATGGAGTTACAGTATATAAGGCAAAAACAAAGCTTGAAACTCAGTATTTGGCATGACCACCTTTATTCTACAACACAACCTAAACTGCTTAGCCAAACCTTTCCCATCCTTTTTGACAAGATTCCCAACACCCCAGGATGCAATGCAGTGCCTTAAAAACCAAAATGGCACACTCTGAAAATGATAAGTTATGAGGATGGGACTGAAAATGAGTGAAAAAGCAGGGAATTTCTAAAGAAAAACTCTAAAATACCCAGAGAAAAGCTGGAAAAAAGCCAATAAAAAGTGTCCTAAATCACTCAGTCACTAGTTTCAGGTCTAACTGAATAAAACAAATTATTTGAGTGAAAAAGGAGGATAAAGCCGGTTTTGCTTTGCCGTGTGATTCATAAGCCACCTGGTTTTTCAGTCGGATCCAGATTGTTTGATTCCAAAGCACCATAATGGTGAGGGATAAAGTCCTCAGCTTGAGGCTTCATAGCGAGACCTCACTTTCTAATGGGTGATGTCACAGCTGCTATGTCCATCTTTTATATTTAGTTTGTGTGCACAACAGTCTGTTGGTAAAGGTTGTTAGTTTCTCTCTGGCTTTGGTTATGTAGAGCTGAGCAGGAGAATTTCAGTTTGTATGAAATGGCTGTGTGCAGGAGTTTATGAGAATCAGTGGCTCAAACATATCATCGTACTGTAAGAAGAAAACAACATTTTGCTTTGGGTCATCACAGTGTCTGAGCTTTTGTACATTAATTCAGCAGTTTGGCTCCATATTTAGAGTTTCAAGCCTAATAGACTACGTTCAGGTAATTAAAGGCTTACATGACGTAAAATGTTTGTTCTGAAGAGCTTCTGATGTTGGGCTTGTGTCAAACAATTTCATTCAACGCTATAAGGCTGCAGTAAGTGGGTTTTATGTACTGACTACATTGCGGTGGTCAAAATAACAGAAAACTTACAATTCATTGTCAATTCAACGACCCTTATCTGGTATGTTTTGGGGGTTATTTTGTTTTTTTACCATAGTGAAAATGTGAGTAGCATCCATTCAACCCTTTCCTGTTGCAAAGTATTCATGCTATTTTGTCTCCCTGCGTTTTCCATGTGTTTCCTTTCATTTACAGTTGCTGCAGCCAGACATAGAAACCTCTCATATAGAAATTAAATGAAATTAAATGAAGACTACACCCAGAAATGCTGTGTATTATCTTGCCACACTGTGTTACCTGCAGTGCCTCATAGGGGAAACTTTCCCTGCATGCCAAGTGATGCACATTTGCACCAAAGTTTGAAGGGTTTTTCCTTCACCTATGCACCACCTCGCTACCAGATTCCATGATATTCAGAGATGTAGTTTCACATGATTTTGAACATATACAGCAGCACTTGCTTTAACAAAGGAAATGTATTATATATATGGCTGAATACATCTTACTTAAGTACTGTTCTAAAATGAAATTATCACTATTATCACTCTTTGCATTTCATGCAACTTTGAAATTTTACCCTACTATGTTTCAAATAGAATTTGTTTTTAGCCACAAGGAGGCTGAGAAGTGTCAAAATGGATATTTACCAATGAGGTTACAGGTTATTAAACAGTAATAGTGGTGGCTGTTTATTTTGCTGAAAGCTGTCCACCCTGTAATTCGGTCTGTCTGTTGTGCTGTGCAGTCTGAAGGGTTTGACCACACAGGGTCATTATTTCTGAATATAGTTTTCATTTAATCAGCATGTGGGTAAAAATTTCAACTAGTTCTTTATTTCTCAGTTGTGCCATGAATAAACTCTTCTTTATTTTTCACTGCAGGTGCCAGAATTGAGGAGTTTCTTTTTGAAAAACTGGACTGGAAGGTGCCGTCCAGGGTTACTAATGCAGAGCTGCTGGGTCAGTATATGCAGGATGCAGCAAAAGAGTTTGATCTTGGAACGCCATATGGTGAGTATAAAAAGTCCCAACAAACAAAGTCCTAGGAGTTAATAAAAAAAATGAGTAAGTTAATTATTAATTTAATTCTGTATCAGGAAAAACTAAAATTAAATTTGAAATTCTTCTACTCGCAAACAAAGTCTTGAATAATCAGGTCCGGTCATATGTGAAAGACATTGTAGTACCGATAGAGCATGTTAGAGCTCTATTGGTACAAGCTACATACTTGTGGTTGCTAGAGTTTTTAAAAGTGGAATGGGAGGCAGAACTTTGAGGTATGAAAAACCTGGCTTTCCTGTGGAACCAGGCCACGTGTTTTGGAGACAAAAACCCTCTCTAATTTTGAGATTAGACTTTAAACTTTACCTTTTGATAACTCCAAAAGTTGATTCTGTTCACTAACAACGTAGTGTTTTCAGTGGGAGAAAGGTTTCGTCACTCATCCAAGTGACTTCTACAGTCTCAGCTGACTGCAGGTTTCCCCAACCTTATAAACAGTACATTTGCACAATGGCTGAAAGTAGCAGCACTGAATGAACAATGGGCTGTGAGGTCAGTTTGATCATTAATATGCAAATTCTCATGACCATTGATCAACAACTACTGATCAAAGCCCACTGATCAATGGCCATGAGTACCATTCACAGAGAGTTGGGGAATGGCTGCAATCACAGCATTGTGAGATGGCGATAGATGTACCCTTAGGCCCCCTCGTCGATTCAGAGATGGTCTTTCCCTTTTCACATAAATAGCCTCCATGACTCCTTGACTTGTGTACATCCTCATCATTGAAAGAGTGTCCACTGGCCTGTAGGTGTAAATAGGCTGCAGAGTCCTGGCCTGACAAGATGGATCTTCTGTGTTGTGCCATCCGCTTTACCAGAGGTTGTTTGGTTTCCCCAATGTATAAATCCTAGCAATCCTCCTGGCACTTAACAGCGTACACTACATAACTCTGTTTGTGTCGGGGGACCAGATCCTTGGGGTGGACCAATTTTTGGCGCAGCAAGTTTTAAAGTTTAAAAGCCACAGAGACGCGGTGTTTAGAAAAAATGCGTCTCAACTGTTCCGATACTTCTGACACATACGGGATCACGACGGGTTTTCATTTAGGCAGCAGTTGTCCTTCTCTTCTTGATTGGCTGGAGCTTTCTTTAGGCGCCTGCCCAGCTTTTACAGCCCATTGTTCATTCAGTGGGCTAGTTTCAGTCATTGTGCAAATGTTCTCTTTATAAGGTTGGGGAAACCTGCAGTCAGCTGAGACTGAAGAAGTCATTCGGATGAGTGATGGAACCTTTCCCCCCTTTAAAACGCTACGTCCAGATGAACAGAATCAACCTTTTGGGATTTTCTTACCTGGATGATTGAGCATGCACGAAGACACCTTTTGATAACGTTTATCAAGATGTTGGTTCAGGTGACTCTGAACCTTCTGTTAGTTATGAAACTGTAAACTCAAGCTGTCCCCATGATGCACTGTACGTTTTCTTCTGCTTGTTTTACATTTTGTCTTGCCTCTCCCATAGTGTGTGTTCTATCCTGTCTCATTATGCTCTCTTTTTGGTTTTCTCTTTCCCCTCACCCCCAACCTGTCGGGGCAGATGGCTGCCCTACAAACCTGGTTCTGCCTTCCTGTTAAAAGGGAGTTATAACTTCCTTCTCCTGCAAAGTGCTTACTCATACTATTTCATTTGGTTCACTTTTTCAGAATACTATAGAGTCTTTACCTTACAAGTGCCTTGAAGCGACTTTTGTTATTTGTATATGTTGGTATTAGTTTACATGGACATAGCCAACATTTCTGCCAAAATGGCAAACATGCATCGGGAAGAGTTGAAGCAAGTAATTCTTGCAAGCATGATGTAACTAGAAGAATTCAATACTGAGAGAGTAAGAATATAGTGCTCTGGAGAAAAGTGAAACAAATAACGAGATTGCTTTATCCGTTCTCTTGCTAACAAAAATTTGTTAATTTCCAGAAGTTTCTGTTCCGCTGGAGGTATTTTTTTCTGAGTTGTCTTTCTATGTATAGAAAGACATAGAAAGAAAATACATATTTGTCTTGCATAACTCTCTGTTCTGTCACCATGTAGGTCACTCTACAGCATAATACAGGCATATGTGTCAGATCAGTAAATCAGATCCATGTCCCTGTGTGGAAATCTAAGAATCAATACTGCTTTGAATGAGCTAGTCTGTGCACCTCATTCTGTTGCTGCATCAATAGTCAGGGCCAAATGTGACCAGTGTCACAGAGGAGGAATTCCAGGTCTCAAAAAAATCAATGGGAGAATGAGATTTATGCAGGAGCACTTAACTTATCATTTAGATCTCCTTCCCAGACATTTAGAGTGAAACTCCCAAGAAGTTATTTGTTGTATCCCGTGGACAGAGCAAAGAAGACAAGGGACTTGGTATTGGAATGAAGAAGTACAGGACAGTATTAAAAGGAAGAAGTCAGCAAACAAGTGGCATGAAAATAGACAGGAATATTTGGAGGCTAGGTGTAAAGCAAAAAAAGGGCTTATAGTAAACTGTATGTGACGAAGGACAAAGGACTTGTATCGATTGGATAGGCAGAGAGATAAAGCACAGAGATGGAAATGTATCAAGGAGTAAAGCGTGTGTTGAGAAGATGGAACATGGAAAATGAGAGAAGGAAAGTTTGTGAATCAGGAAGCGTAAAGAATTAGTAAGAAGGACAAGGCAGCTATTTAAATGTTGAAGCGTGGAAAGGCGATTGGTCCAGTGACATACATGTGGGGGTATGGAGATGTCTAGGAGAGAAGACAGTGGGCAGCCTAAGAAATAGAGAAGTGTACCGATTTTCAAAACCAAGGGTGATGTGAAGAGCTATTGTAATGTCAGAGGGATAAAGCTGATCAGCTATATAATTAGGGTATGGGGAAGAGTTGTTGAAGCTAGATTAAGAAGAGAGGTGATGATCAGTGAGCAGCAGTATGGCTTCATGCCAAGAAAGAGCGCTACAGATGCAATGTTGCCTTTGAGTTTTGATGGAGAACTATAGAGAAGGTCAGAAGGAGTTGCACTGTGTCTATATGCAGATCAGGCAGGAGTCTCTGTGAACTATGATGTTTGCAGGACTATGACGTTTGTTTTGTGATCTGTAGTGAGAGTTAGAGCAGGTGGAGGTATGAGGACAATCAGTAGAAGCAGTACAGAATACATTTGTATGAATGAGAGGGAGGCAGGGGTAACAGTGAAGCTGCAAGAAGCAAATGATGAATGTAGATGAGTTTAAATGCTGTCCGAAGCAATGGACAGTGTACATGAAAGGTGAAGAAGAGAGTGCAGGTAGAGTGGATGGACATACGTGTCAGGGCTGATCCGTGACAGAAAGATAGCAAGAGTGAAAAGGAAGGTTTAGAAGATGGTTTGATTGGATTTCCGGATTTCATGAGCTTTAACATGAAAAGTTTCCAAAATGTATACTGTAGGTAGAACAGCACAACATGTTTTTCACATTGTGTGATGTCTCATATATATGAAATGGATTCTTGTATATAATATTTTTTCTGCAAAAGTTGTTAAAACAACAGATACCTGGATATATCACATAAATCTATAAAATAAATAAATAAAAAACAACTACAAAATTATGCCAAGCTAGATGAGGGATGCTACTTCCGAACTCATGTAACTGCATAATGGAATATCTGATTGGTCCCAAATTGGATATGACAGTTGACACTGGCTTCATCTGTGTGTCTGAAAAAACTTCTGCAAATAAATATAATCATCACTACCCATTTGAGCATTACAGTGTACTGTAGGTCTGGCTGTGGTTTGTCCACGTGGTGTTGCTGCAGCACAGAAAAAGCTGCTGCTGCTGCGAGGGCATAGTCAATGCCAAACACCATGCTGCATCATTCATTTCAAATGGATTAAAGCAGACAAACAGAACAGAAGTATAGTAGTTAGGATTCATGAATGTTTTCCTTAAGCTGTTAACAGCACACTTATAAAATCAGCAATAATACAAACTGCAGGAAAGGCATGAAAAGGTAACATAAATGCCGTCACCTCATTTTTTGCTGGAACTGTAATTGTGGAAACAATAATTTCTTTGTTCTAAACTTACATTTTATAGTTTAATCCATTTTATTCTGCTGCAAGCAGATGCAAGTGTGCAAAGGCTACACTAGCATGTGCACATGGGCATGCAATGTCATTCATTCAAAAAAGTTTCAATTCTCTCTTCTTTACCAATGCTATGCTGTACTTACAGCATGGTGGGAGTCTTTTTGGTGAGTAGATCTAATGTGTTTCTTCCAGGGAACACTTTGGAGAAGGTGGGGGAGTGTGAGAAAAGATTAGGAGAAGCAGAGAGGGAGTTCCTCCAGACGTCAGCCATCAGCTTTCTTACACCCCTCAGGAACTTTCTGGAAGGAGACTGGAGAACTATTTCAGTGAGTCTGGAATATCACATCTATTCCAATGCTGTTTGAGTCATACATCCATTATACACAATATACCACACACTGTATCACGACAAAGTGATTCTTTGATACTCAGTATGTTGCAAGACAATAATGTACAATACATCTTGATATCAGTATAACTGAAAAAGAAAAATCTCTATGAACATGTCAAAAAACATTATGTATGCCATTGGTGTGTGTATCTGTGTATTAACTTTATTATTCAATTTATTAGCTCTTCAATGTGCTTTACTTATTGTCTGCTGTGTCAGCTATGTTCACATCTGCGAGTTATTTATTTTTCTTGTTAGTGAGCTTTTGTTCATTTGTCCCCTCACTGAGTAAGAAGGAATCATGAAGAAATGATATTTATCCAGTGAATCACTAACCTATTGCAAAAGAGAGCAAAATGATATAGACCGTATATAAAAGATGGACGAACTTCCTGAAGCCAACATGGAAGTCCCAGAAGGGGTGAACTCCTCTGTATGCACTGGGGGGAAAAGACATTTCATCTCACCTGATGGGATTATGGTCTCAATCGCTAGTTTCAAGTCTTATTGAAAACATCAGTGTTTGGGGTTTAATTTTGTAAATTGTGGTACTAATTCCTGTGGCGAATTTCCGTAAAGAAATGTTATGTTTTCCGAATGAGTTGGTGAAAGCTGAGTCATTAAGCAGACCTCATGTCCACTACTTCAGAAGTGCTGCTGCACACCTGCGCTGTGGGTTAGAGAGATGTCAGGAGGATCTGCAAACTGAGGCCACTTGTATCACCGAATATTGCACAATCATCATGACCTTGGAAAGTTACTTGATTCAAAATGCAAGCTTTCTTGCCACTGTCTGTAAATGAATATGACCTTGAATATGACCTAAAGAAAGGTGACAAAAACAGGATGAATGTCTGATGAGCTTGCCACTCCTGCTTCTCACCAGCGACTTGCTGGAAGGCTCCTGTACATCAGAGCTGCTAGATACCATGTGGGGTCTGCTTATGATGCTTGTATTTTCTCCACTTGATATTGCTTAAGATTACAAACAATGAAGACAAAATTAGGAAGGCTAATTAACCTCAGGTAGTATTTTACCTTGCCAAAAAGCAAAGTCAGGTCACTGCATAGAGACAGTTTAGCTTTAAAAGATACTTTTAAACGTACATCAGCCAGTATGTTTAAATACTGTTTTTCACTGTTTACAAACCGCCAGTGAGCAATCAAGTGTTTTCCTTGTAACATATGAGCAAACCAGCAGAGGTCAGCATTGTTGTTGTTTCTCTGTTGTCTGACACCACAGCATGTATTAAATGTTACATGTCCCATTAAGTTAGTAGCCTTATAACCTGCTTGACCTATAAACTTTGCTTTTTTTGTTAACGTTTATGATTAGGACTAAATCAGATGAATCCCTTAGCTTTGCTGCTACAGGCTGCTGGAAGACTCCCCATGATGCACTCGGCATTTCTCATTCACTCCCTGCTTTTACTATGCTTGTATTTAAATGCTACTTCTGCATGTCATTAACGTTTGCCTGCTGCTTAGTTTGTGTTTTGTCCTTTTCACGGTATAGAAAGAACGTCGCCTTCTGGAGAATCTTCGCCTGGACCTTGATGCCTGTAAAACACGAGTGAAGAAGGCAAAGGTGGCTGAAGCAAAGGCCGTGGTGAGTTCATAAGCGTCTCACAATCAAATTCCCACACGCATTCCCTCAATAATTCAGATGATTAATCTTTGGCGATGCTTGGATTAACCATAGCTAACTGTTTATGCATTCTTTGCAGTGCGAAGGGGAAGTGAGTATTGAGGACATGTTTTTTTTAAACTCTTGGATGCACGTCTTGTTTTTCTTGTCGTACTTGCTTTGGCTCGATTTAATTTTCTGCTGTTACTGCAGGTTTTACTGTTAATAAGTGAAATTTTCACAGACAAGGCTTGACTATTACATTACGACGGAATGTGGTGATAAGTCAAATTTGGCAAACTGTGTTAATTTACCATTTGGCATCTCACCTGGGGGCCCTCTGCATGGATTCTATATGTGTAGTTTTTATGATTTGGTCGTTGATATTTTGGTTCTTCACAGCAGATATGTGATTGGCTGTGACAGCAAGCTACTTGGGAGCAGATTTATTTAACATAAACAAGACTTAATGACTGTCTTAAACTCACTGTTGACCATGACACAATTCAGGAACTGAGAACATTGCACAGTCCCTCTTTAGCATACCCTGACTCAGTTATTGCAACCTATTAGGCAGGAAATACAGAAGGCGCACCACAAGACCACAAAAACAGTGGGAATGTTCAATGGGCTCACTTTACCGGAAATAAAGTCAGCTCTCCTGCTTCCTGGCAGGAAGGAATGTTCCCTTCCCCGATGAACAATGTATTCAGTTCATAAAGGGTAAATGTGAGTTATTACAATTCAGCCTGCATCCCTTTTTCTTTAAAAGAACATTAGTTGCCCTCTTTTGTATAAACTAACAAATCAGCTAAATAAATAACATACCTGAATTTCTTTGTATTTTCCTTTTGTTGTTGTTCTAATGTCCTTAGTGTGCTGCTACTTTGATCATTAAGTGAATCAGTATTATCAGGATTACACGATCCTGGATCATCAAGGGACCTTGGATTTCTTAAGCAGAGTATGGAGAATGCATCCCTGGTTAATATTGCAGTGACTTTTCTTTACAAATATCTTAACTTAGTGCTCATTTTCACTGAAGACTGAGAATATTTTCATGGATACACGGATAGAAACTGTGTATTGATGGAGATCTCTATTTTGTCCCTACGGCCTCTAGGACTGTGTTCAATTTCCTAGCCAAGCATCCATACAGTACATACATATATATATGTACAAGGAGATGTAGGATCTGTCTCTGTCACTGCCACCTTTCTCAGCACTGGGGTCTGAGCCCTATTTATGTGCCTGTGTGTATAGACGCACGATGCCACAAACAAATGCCTTAGGATGCCCAGCACTTGCTGACCAATATGGCAGCCACAGTGATTCATAGTTCAAATGAACAGCAGTAACCGGTACAGCATCTGTGTATATGTCTGTCAATAGGCATCAGAAAATGTACTTGGATATTCATGTAGTCCTTACAAGCATGTGTTCTGAACGAGCTGATTATATATTACTGCAGTCAGGCATGTTCTTGCTGTAAACTGTAACCTTTGTGGCACACAGAGCCACTCTGCAAAAGGAATCAGGCTGCATCCAGATGCCTCACTAAATGCCACTACTGTTCTCAGTTAAACCTAATTAATGATATGAAACAAGTACAAAAACATCTTCTGCTACTTTCCCCTTCATAGTTAGTGGCAGACCCTTGTAGTTGATAACCTCTCTTGAAGCTTGTTTTTGTTTTTCCACTGTTAAACAGGACTTTTGTTGCACTTTTATCCTTCATTTTCAGTAACTTTTGCAACCAGAATGCATGTTAGCATGCGTATGAATAAATAAAAAATATGTCAGTGTTCTGTTTACAGATATGTTGACAGATGGTAATCACCAGCAAACTGTCACACCTCTGCAATTATTCTGAGTGCTGTGTTTTCCTGATTGTAATTTGGAGGAATTCTTTTTAGTAGCAGTGCCTTGTTTACACTGAGTAAGCAACAACAAAAATGAAATAACTGTACTGTTTCTGTAGACAACTCCAGATTTTCAGGAAACCAGACCTCGCAACTATGTGCTTTCTGCCAGCGCCTCTGCGGTAAGAAGACAATCCTGCTTTATTAAATACTGATGAGAAAAATAACACAAACCTATGTCATTATGCAATACTTTTTCATCTTCTGTTTGTCAAGTTGATCTTTCACTCCTATGACCAATGCATAGTTCACTGACTTTTTATGATTCATAATTAAACTTGAGGCAATTCAGAAATTGATATACTTTGTCATGCTGGCAAGTAGTTCAGGTAGCTGTGAAGCTATGCTTCATTAATGTTTGACTGGAGGTGTGTCAGTCCGGTAAGAATGTTTATTACCCGTAATCATTACTGGTGGCAGTTTGCATAGCATCCTTATGTGTCATATCACTGTATTATGTATTGTGAATGATTGTTGTCATACCATTGATAACAAACATCCCACATCCCAGAGTGATGTTGTTCATTGGTTTAAATCTAGCAGTCTGTCACTGCCTTTACTTTTGAGCAATGCCAAACCACACCTGCTGGGTGTGACTAAAAGTGTGTGTGTGTGGGTGTGTGGGTGTGTACCGGTTTTTCTTATCTGGTGGGGACCAAAATCCAGGTCACCATGGGGTTGAAGGCAAGGCATTTTTCACGCTCAAAATGTGGTTTTAGTGTCAGGGTTACAATTGGGTTATGGTTAGGTTTAGGGCAAGGGTCAGGGGTACACATTCATTTTTGATGATAGGGTTAGGCTAAGCGGCTAGGGAAAGCATTATGTTAATGAGATGTCCCGACGAGGATAGCAACACCAGACGTGTGTGTGTGTGTGTGTGTGTGTGTGTGTGTGTGTGTGTGTGTGTGTGTTATATCAGTTTCAAAATTCATAAATATGAATATTTATTCAGTGTCAAAATTTCAGAGTTTAAAAACATCTAATACAGATAATTCAGGTAACATTTTGACAATATGCACAGAATTAAATGTCTTTTTTAATATTAAAATATTTAAACTAAGATCATAGATGTGTTTTTAGTATCAGAGTGTGAATGAGTATTAGAATTTAGAATGAGATTTAGTTCTAAAAAAAAGCAATAACTGGAAATATTGTTTCAACATTTCTTGTGTTTTGTTTTTTTTTTTTACTACTTTTCAATTAAATGTAGAGTTAACATTGTGTAGTTTACATTTTAAACAGTGTGTTAACCTTTGTAAAAACAGGGTGGTAGGTTTTATTTAGTAACGACCTCAGATGCTGGTTCTAGGTGACCATGGTGAAGTTATTCTAGGATTTTCATGTTAAAACTAATTTTTCTCTTCTTATGCTGCATGTTTTTGGCCCATCAGCTCTGGACCGAGGAAGTGGAAAAAGTAAGTATGATTGTGTGTGAGTTGTGTACTTTGTCGATTGTCTGTCTGGTCGTTAGATTGAGATACCAGTGTGCCTTAAACAAACTAAGTTATACCATGTGCTTGCTTTCAACGGGCCACAATTTAAGGTGACTCTTAGTCAAAGTTAGGCTTTAGATTGGTCCAAGAGTTGGAAATCTGTTAGTAATATTGTTTTTATTATTTCAGGCTGAACATGAGCTCCGAATAGCCCAAACAGAGTTTGATCGCCAAGCAGAGGTCACACGATTGCTTTTGGAGGGCATCAGTAGTACGCATGTATGTGAGTCACACCCACAGCCTTGACTTCTATCAGCTCCAGCCACACACAACCTTGACATTGAACTTTCAAAAGAAAAAGTAACTTTGTGTAACCATAGAGGGCAATAGTCAAACACTTCACTGAGCTCTTCTCTGTAAACATTAAATATTAATTACAAAGTAAATACAGTACAGTTTTTTTTCTCTCGCCTAAGATTAGAGAATAGATTTGCTCAGACTACATATAGATATATAGTACACACACTACCAGTCAAAAGTTTGGACACACCATCTCAATTAATGGTTTTTCAATTTTAGATTTTAGATTCTTCCAAATAGCCACCCTTTGCCTTGATTACTGCTTTGCAAACTCTTGGCATTGTCTCAATGAGCTTCATAAGGTACTCATCTGAAATGGTTTTCCAACGGTTCCCAGACATGCTGAGCACTTGTTGGCCCTTCACTCTGTCTTCACTCTGCGGTCTATCTCATCCCAAACCATCTCGACTGGGTTTAGGTCAGGTGACTGTGGAGGCCATCTGGTGCAGCACTCCATCACTCTCCTTCTTGGTCAGATAGCCCTTACACAGCCTGGAGGTGTGTTTGGGGTCATTGTGCTGTTGAAAAATAAATGATGATCTAATGAAACACAAACAGGATGGGGTGGCTCTCATCCTCTCAGTCCTGCAGGAAATGCAGCGGAGGCGCCGCCCAGAGGGGAGCCATTGAAATGCGGGGGGGAGAATGTGAGAGGGGGTCATTGATGATTTTGGCTGCCTGTCTAAGGGCCTGTTGGCTGAAAACCTGTGCAAGAGTTCTGACTTGCAGGCCAATGATTTTAGAGCACACTGATGCAGTGTGCTGCGGTCTGTTCCTGTTCTGAAAGCTGAGGGAGTGGAACCAGCAGGTAATGGAGAAGGTCATGATGCTTTGCAGGAAGGCATAGTAAAACGTAATCATGATGGGTGTGCTGACTCCAAAGGAGTTGAGTTTCCTAAGGAGGTATAACCGTTGGTGGCACCTCCTGAGAATCTCCTCTGTGTTGGCAGAGATTTTCAGGAGGTTGTCAAAGATGGTTCCCAGGTACTTATACTCCTCAACTTCCTCCACTGGCTTCCCATGGATGGTGGTGGTGACTGAAGCAGCCAGATCCCTCTGCCTACTGGAGAAGGTCACCACCATCTCTTTGGTTTTGCTCATGTTCAGTTCAAGTTTGGAGCTGTCACACCACTCTACAAACTGAGTGGTGTTGTGAGGGGCGGGATGGGATGGCATGTCGCTGCAGGATGCTGTGGTAGCCATGCTGGTTCAGTGTACCTTCAGTTTTGAATAAATCCCCAATAGTGTCACCAGCAAAGCACCCCCACACCATCACACCTCCTCCTTCATGCTTCACGGTGGGAACCATGCTTGTAGAGTCCATCAGTCTACTTTATGCACAACACAGCGGGTGGAACCAAAGATCTTAAATTTGGACTCATCAGACCAAAGCACAGATTTCCACTGGTCTGTTGTCCATTCCTTGTGTTTCTTGGCTCAAACAAATCTCTTCTGTTTGTTGCTTTTCCTTAGTAGTTGTTTCTTAGCAGCTATTTGACCATAAAGGCTGATTCACACAGTCTCCTCTGAACAGTTGACGTAGAGATGTGTCTGCTTCTGGAACTCTGTGTGGCATTTATCTATTCTCTAATCTGAGGTGCTGTTAACTTGCGAATTGTGAGGCTGGATGAATTTAGACTCAGCATCAGAGATGACTGTTGGTTGTCCTTTCCTGGGGTGCTCCTCATGTGAACCAGTTTCATCGTAGCACTTGATGGTTTTTGTGACTGTACTTGGGGACACATCCAAAGTTTTAGCAATTTTCCAGACTGACTGACCTTCAGTTCTTAAAGTAATGATGGACTGTCGTTTCCCTTTACTTAGCTGATGGTTCATGCCATAATATCAGAATCAGAATCAGAAAGACTTTTTATTTATCCCCAAGGGACAATTAAGATACAACAGAGCAGCATGACATTGAAGATAAGGACAAGCAATAAAAATTGAGATAATAAATACACAGTATATACAGTTGTCAAATATGGCTGTACCAACCTGATTTCTGCACAACATAAACTGATGATCCAAACCCCATTAAGAAAGCAAGAAATTCCACAACTGAACCCTGACAAGGCAGAAATGTGAAGTGAAAACCATTTCTACTCATAACTGATTAAAAACTGATAACAATATAGTTCTTAAAATATGAAGCTCATTGAGAGAAGGCCAAGGGTTTGAAGCACTGTCACCAAAGAGAAGGGTGGCTCAGGAACCATAGATAGATAGATAATTGTATATTAAATATTGTTTTCACACACTGTGGTAGAGGTTTTATTAGTGTAAAAAAATCCAGTCACATCGTTGTGGTCCTTTAAGAATGACTGCTGATTCTTATTTTCAGGTGAATCATTTGCGCTGCCTGCATGAATTTGTGGAGGCCCAAGCAGCTTATTACAAGCAGTGTCACCTCCACATGCAGGAGCTACAGAAAGAGCTGGGAAGGTAAGAGTAAAATGGGGGGTGATGTGGGTGGATGGTTTGATTCGTTCAGCTTCGTGCTTGGTGAGAATTGATAGCCTGTATCCTTTATACCCCAAGCCTGAAGTTGTAATGCCAAACACTTCGGTTAACACTGTTAATGATCTACTCATAACTGATTAAAACCTGATAACAATATAGTTCTTAAAATATATAAACTAATAACTAATATAATTACACTGTAGCAGTTTCTACGACCCCTGTCCAACAAAGGACAACTAGGCAACTGGTATAACCCTTATCAAGCCTTATCATGCTTTTTCCCGTGGCATTGGAGAAGCACTTTTTATTTAATTTCACTAGTATACTAAGCACCTTTATCCTGCTGCTCTTCACCTAACCACCAGACTGCAGCAGCTCTTTATCTTGTCATTCTTCCCTGCAATATTCTGTGTTACTCAAAATAGTAAAGATTGGCATCCTCTATATAACATTTTATGATCCACATTTTATGATTTACAACAATGGATAAAGTAAAATTAAGAATAAAAAGTCTAAATACAATCATAGAATGGCATCATTAGTCATATTTTTTTCACCTTTCACCCTTTTGTTGCTTTGTGTTCATGTTGGACGACTCTTTGCAACACCAGGATGATTTCTCTTGGAGTAGTTTCTGCATTCCATTGTGCATTTCTATTTTGGCTGAAAATCTACAAAAAGCTACTTATTTGGCACTGCTGAGTGCCAAAAGCCATAATTAAAAAATATTATACATTTTTCAACATGTATACAAATATTGTATTTTTTTTTTCACTTTGCAGCATATAATATATTGTATGCATTGCTTCAAGTTATAGCAGTGTAGATGCAGAAAAAGCTGTTTATTTAGTTTTTTATACAACTTTTTGCCCATTTTGTATTATTTTAGTTTATTAGTGTTCTACATGTTCTGGATATTCAGACCATCACATCTACCTCTCCCCCCCAGGCTTCCTAATGCTTTCGCACTGAACTCCACAAACGCCATTGCTACTCCCAGTATGGTGACAGAAGGCAGCAGCAGCCCAGTGGAAACTGACACCCTTAAGATCGAAGAAGTTCAAGCACCAGCTACAGGAACCCGCAAAGCCAGAGTCCTTTATGATTACGATGCAGCGGATTCCAGTGAGCTCTCCCTTCTGGCTGACGAGGTGAGGTTTCATCATCAGCCTGCAACTAGGCAGCCGGTAAATGGCTGTTGGTCTCTGGCCAGAAATCTCTCCAGGGCTTGGTCTAAACAATAGGCTCAGTCATGTGGCATTTGCTGGTTGTAATTATGTAATGCACTTACACTTTCCCGGATCTTTAATCTTTTGTTTGTGTGTATTTCCTTTTCTGATGATGGAAACAAGTACAACAATCTTGCTATTCACATGCAGAGACGTATACAAATGTACACCCATTAAAAGTATAAAGATTAAAAAAAAATCAGCATTCCACTGTAACATTAGTCATGGACATGCCCTATGTGTAAAAGTAATTTCCACCACTCTCCCACGATGCTTTTTTTGGAAAGCTGAGTTCAGTTTCACGAGACACAATCAGGCCTGATTACTGCTGGACCTTAAGAGTCAAGTAATCTGTTACATGGAACCTGTGTGACAGTGTGAAGTTACAAAACCCTAAGGCTCTTGGACTCCAACGAACCACAGTGCGAGCCATCACTCACAAGTGAAGAAACCTTGAATCTTTCTGAGAGTGACTGGCCTACCAAAATTACTCCAATGTGGCAAAAGCTGTGCAGTCCACATAGAGTGTACTAATGAGTACGGGTAACTGGAAAAACAGGCAGTTGATACAGCCTAAGTAGTTGTATGTAATAAAATAAATGAAAGTAAAAAATAAATTGTGGGGTCTTTTATAGCCAACAACAGAAATATTCACGATTTATAGAACTTTGCATCACAACCTCTGTTGTCCCCTGATGAAAAGCTTTTCTCATAATTGTTTGAAAATGAAATTTAAAGGATGGGAAACATGTATTGGACCTTAATAAGGTACAGCTTATCAGTGATGTTAAGTGATCCATGTAAAAACCGCATATTTTAGGTTCCTGTTTTAATTTTGATTTCTAAAACAGATAAAATATGTTCGCAGATATTGTGTTTCAAATGTAGTTCCAAGCTTCATGCAAATTAAAAAGGAGCTAGTGACAAAATCAACAAGAGATGACTTTGATCAACATTGGATAGTTTATAGATTAATTGTAAACAAATTAGGAGTTCAGTTAAAGATGCAGAAAATTTAAACTGAACTCCTGGCATGATGTTGCTATGCTTTTATCCAGATACACTTTGTTCTTTGGAAAGACTGTGCATGACCTTTTTAGTAAACGTTTGCTGAGTTACTAGCATATTTTCATTTCTCAATATCATCATGTCATTCACAGATGACTGTCTATTTAAAAAAATAATGCAATCAAATGTCTATCTGAGAAAGTATCCATGTGTTCATTCCAACTCTGCAGTGTCAGCAGACATGTAGATACACACAGCGTTTAGATTTCAGTCATAACTTACTCTGACTCAGACACAGCTGCGCTTTTTAATCACACTCACATATTGAAAGTTTGATCATCTAATTTATGAACACCACAAAGGGGTTTGAGAAATCTCGCCCTACCGTGGTTTGTATGTCAGCTGTGTCCAGTGTCTCTTTTATATGCTGAATTTAAAACACTTCCTCAAATGATACGCTTGTGCGTCATCAGTTGGTTTCTCCAGTAAGGTTCCTTTTTTCCTCTTCCCTCCTGCTTCTTTCCCCTTGATAAATTTTAGGAACTGAGACATTCATTATGTTGTGAACAGATCTGGATGACCTGTGTAACAGGAATCAGAATCAGACTTTATTTATCCCCAAGGGGCAACTAACATAAAACAGAGCAGAATGACGTTGAAGATAAGGACAGGGCATAAACAGGCAATAAGAGATAATAAATACACAGAATATACAGTATATACACAAATTACACAAATATACACAAATGACACAGTTTGGAAATTAAAGTGACTGAAAGGTGAATAAATAACTGTAAGTGAGGTGTCGGCAGTATAAAAAGAGTGTAGTTTATGGGTGTGGGAAATGGTCTTATTGGCTGGAGTTGAAAAGCAGGGTGGCTTTGGGGACAAAGGTGACAAAAGAGACAAAGTAGAGAAATAAGAAAAGCTTAACATACCCTGTGTTTGAGTGTCGGAGTAATTATATGAAAGAAACGAAGCCAGGAGAGCATCATGAGTAACTCAGGCGTGCCTTTGTCCTCACCGGTGGGCAATTAGGAGTTAAGCCCCTTGTGAATAACAAGGGAACTGAAATGGTGTGACTTTTGTTCAATTCAGTTCAATTAAATTTTATTCATATAGAGCCAATAATAATAACCGCCACCGCAAGGCGCTTTATATTGTGAACTTGCATGTGAACAAGCATTTGGTGACCGTGGGAAGGAAAAACTCCCTTTGAACAGGAAGAAGCCTCTGGCAGAACCAGGCTCAGAGAGTAGCAGCCAGCTGCCGCAACCAGTTGGTGGGGGGTGAGCAGAGTGTCATTGTCCCTGGATCTAGGACCCAGGATTTTGAGTTTTAGGGAAGTTTTTTTTAGTTTTGCTCATCACTTCATGGCTCTATATTCTTTGTTGTTGGTGTTTAGCTTTCTGTTATTTCTCAGGGTAGGCTTGATACAACATTTCCTGCCTTTAGTTCTGAGGTTGTCTTTCAACAATCTTTATGTTTATTCTGTGTTTATGCAGGTTTATGGTCCCCTTTTGGTTTTAAGATGGAATTTATATTCCAGTCCAATAGCCTTCTGTTTATGATGTTGTGTTTTATATTCCAGATGAACTCCGAGTCCACAATCATGTGTTGTAGATTGATGGAACGGTCTTTCTTATTGACTCTTGCTAGACTAGGAGAAGCCTTGCAGATCTAAACAGTGAAGTTAGGGTTCACCTGCAACACCTGAGCATGAATAAGATCCTGGAAAGCAGCTAAATCATTTCGAGGATTGAAATACAAGCATGTGTGAGAAACATTGCTACTCAGTTACATGTGTAGAGTTACAGAAGAATGTAATCCCTGTATGATGACACCATTTACCCCAGTGTTTTCCTGTTTTCTGTTGAATAAAATATGGATAATATGGTTAATATACTATACTATAAAATGCTGATTATTTACATTTGCCTCTGTTTTGCACATTTTGAATGCTCGCCTTCTTTCTGCGTTACAGCTCATCACAGTTTACACAGTGCCTGGAATGGACTCTGACTGGCTGATTGGAGAGAAAGGAAACCATAAAGGAAAAGTGCCGGTCACATACCTGGAGCTTCTCAGTTAGACAGCGCACACACGTATGCATGTGCATGTGTGTGATTGGACACATAGTGAAGCCACAAAGAATTTCTCACTCTTACACTAACCTCTAATCCTCAATAACACTTCTCCCAAATACACAAAATGCTTCTCAGTCAGCAGTGAAAATAGAGACACTCTTATAGTGACTCGAGGAAAATCCTCATTGGGGATGGTTAACATTCCTTTCAGTTTTCTGTTTGTGATGTTTTTGTGTTATGTGCATCCCAAAGTTTCAAGCAGGCGTCCCCATGCTTGAATGAAATTATATTGGTGCGTTTCATGTCTTTGCTATATTTTAAAACTGCTTTCTTTGCTAAGCTCTGATGAAGAATTGAATTGTAAAAGTCTAAATTATTCTCTCACAGAGATTAGAAGTGTAAGCTTTCACTGAACTGGGTCTAAATGACGAAATGCCTCAGTTTTTCTTCAAAAGGCAGCGGGGCGCGTGAAACAATTTCCTGTTCTTAATTCTTTGGGTTAAAGTGGTGATATTAGGCGACTAAAGAAGAAGTGAAAACAAACGGGACTTCTTTATGTTGTATTATTTTCCAGTCCCACTTCATATGTGAGGAGCAGGGAAACCATTGAGGCCACTTTTTGGTTTGTTTGAAAGATGTGACAGTTTCCTTCTTTTGCTGCAAATGTGTTTGCCCCTTCCCTTTTTTTCCTCACAGTGACTCTTGTGATTACGTTAACTTATTGGTGATGAAACTGTCACATATGATGATTTACCATAGTTTACAGTTTACACTGCAGAATTGTAAACCACTGAAACTGTTTGTGAGGATTGTTTGGGGAAAAATATTTGCCTTAACTGCTAGCTGAAGCGAATGCAATACCTATGTTATTTAAAGCAAGAATAGTCATTTGGACTTATTCTTTTTTTGTTTTTTGCTTCTCGCATTTTTCCACACCAATGCAGCTGCTCCTACGAACAATATGAACACTCTCCACCTCTTTTCTAACTGCCTTAAGAGGACGGGTGGGGACTGCTGACAATGTGCTCTTCAAATATTGTACAAATGTCCTCTGATTTAAAGTTCACCACAGCCAGCATGCGACACTGACGCACCCCTGCAATTACACAACTGCTTGTGTGCTTTGGCCTTGAGTGTTGTTGGTTTTTTTAGTTTTTTTGTATTTCCAGTGTTTGTCATTAAATGAAAGGATTTTCAGTCTTAGTGCTGCATGTGCTACAGCTGGTAGCCCGTCCTGCTGGACACTTATATGTGTGTATATGAATGTAGACAAGTCTGTTTGTGTGAGATCTAAATCTATTGTGCTCCCTTATGTCCTGCATGTGTACATGCATGCACTGCCTTTATTTATTTATTTATTTATTAACACAGCCTGCTGATACGTTCACGTGAAACGAGCGTATGGTACCTGCAGGTCATGTCACATGATAAGAATTCTTGCTACTCGTGTGCGTTTTTGTCCTGCTCTCTTCTCTTCTGCTCATTTCACAAATTTGAAGTAACTTTCTATTATCTGTCTGTTCCTTGCTGAATGAATGAATGAAATGTGTCCATTAATAAAACTGATTGATTTGAATTCCTCGTTTTCAGTTACTTTTCAGTTTGACTCATAAGAACCCCAACTACTCTTTTTGGGATTTTTGTTTTGTTGGGTTTTTTTAATTATTTTGCCTCTGTACATTTTAAATCAATCGGCCAAGTTGTGACGTGAAGTGCAGATTTTCACCTTATATTCAAGGTATGTAACGATCACGGTGCCTGTGTCATTGACCCTGAGTTAAGCATTTTGGGCTTTTTAAGTTCTCTTTATTAGTTATTGTCGGTCTGTTTCTTAGTTGGCATTGTGTTTTTCTGCGTTGTGCTTTTTTCCAGTTACTGTTATGCTTATGATATTCCTTCTTTCAGTTTACCTTGCCTTACTAGTGTTCCCTGTGTATTGTCTCCATCTATGATGTCCCCGTTTAGTTATTTCCTCTTTCATTTTTGTAACCTTCGTCTTGTGCGTTTAGAGTTTTTCACTTTCCCTGCTCTCGTTTCCCCATGTAGTTCTAGCTGTGTTCCTTTGCATTTCGCATCTCACTAATAACCTTACATCATCCCGTCAACCTTACGAGCCTGCTGCCTGTTTCCTGCCTACATGCATCCTAGCCACTAAGTTTATTTGTAGTTTCTTAGCTCCCAGTTTAAGGAGCTTGGAAAGAAAAGCATCTGGACTTCTTTAAGTTGCTTGAAGACGTTTCACCTCTCATCTGAGAAGCTTTTTCAGTTCTAAGAGCAATTGGTGGAAAGTCTCAGATTTTAAGCCCTATGGAAGTGTCCCCCCAAAAGGGTCATGGACCCCCTAATGATCCTCTACCTAATCACATGAGCCAAGGTTTGAAAACAGGTGTGTGTCACAATCAGCCAAGGTTTCAGGTGAAGGGTTGCTTTGGGGAAAATTGGTGGATTAGGTAGAGGATCAATAGGGGATCCATGACCCTCTTGGGGGACACCCCCATAGGGCTTGCTTAAAATATGGGTCGCTTTCAATAAAGAGCTGTTTTCATTTAATCCCTGCCTGCCTATGAGCCTGCACCTGAGATCTTCACTCTACAAACTTTACAACATTACCAAATGTATTGCATTAACTGTTTGGGGATTACAGCAATTTTTGTACTTTTTCGGGGTCTCAAAAGCAGAGAATATGAGTAAATGTTATGAAGATGTTTGTATTAACCAAGGAAAAAAGTATGCAATCATACAGTGGCTGTCTATGCTCTTCCAGGCCTTTGGAAATTGGTGAGCTGGGCAGTGCATTCCTTTCCTTCGATTTCATTCATTCGTTCTTGAATGATCAAATGATAAGCTATCAAATGCTTAAAAATCACTCCAGATCTTGTATTTGCTTAATTTGTTGTGGAATAGTAGACCCCACCTAGTTATGAACTGGGTATCAGTCAATTAGCTAGTTATGTTTGAGTCTCTAGAAAGGCACTCTGCAAATAGTTGTGGCAAAATGTAGCAAGGAATGCTCAGACCTTTACATTGGAGAGACCAAATAGCCACTTTATAAACGCATGGCACAACACAGAAGAGCCACCTTGACAGGACAAGACTCAGCGGTCCATCTGCATCTAAAGGACAAAGGTCACCCCTTTGAGGATGCCAATGTTCACATTTTGGACAGAGAAGACAGATGGTTTGAAAGAGGAGTGAAAGAAGCCATCTATGTCCACTGTGAGTGACCATCTTTGAACAGAGGCGGTGGTTTATGACACCAACTGTCTGCCATCCAGTCATGAGATCCCTTTCCAGATGCCTTAACGCCTACTCACATCCTGGGCCATTTGACCTCAGGAAATCACATGATAGGGTGGGGCTAGATTTCACAATGAGTTCAATTCAATTCAGTTTTATTTATATAGCGCCAAATCACAGCAACAGTTGCCTCAAGGCGCTTTATATTGTAAGGTTGACCCTACAATAATACATACAGAGAAAAACCCAACAATCATATGAGCCCCTATGAGCAAGCACTTTGGCGACAGTGGGAAGGGAAAACTCCCTTTTAACAGGAAGAAACCTCCGGCAGAACCAGGCTGAGCGAGTGCAGCCATCTATCATCACCAGTTTAGTGTGAGGGGAGGAAGACCCCTATGGGAGTGTCCCCCAAGAGGGTCATGGACCCCCTATTGATCCTCTACCTAATCCACTAATCTGCCCCAAAGTAACCTTTCACTCGAAACCTTGGCTGATTGTGACCGCAGAACTGAAAAAGCTTCTCAGATTCTCATCTGAGAAGCTTTTTCAGATGAAACGTTTTCAGTGAAACGTCTTCAAGCAACTTAAAGAAGTCTAGATCCTTTGCTTTCCAAGCTCCTTAGATGTGTGAAAGAATTGTTCCTCCTAAATGTGGGTGTTGTACTGTAATAAGATGCTGTCAATGCAAAAAGTTTGTTTATGAAATGTATTCCTTCCTACACATCGTCCTATCAGCTAAAAGTGGAAGTAGTTTGGAACAACAACAGTGTTCCTGAGTCAGGTCTCTTCTGACTCAGGCATTTGGAACCAAAAGCTCAAATTGATATTTTCTAGACTTCTTAAAAAATTATTAATTATTTATTTTAACCAGGATCCCATTGAGATTAAAAACCTCTTTTTCAGGGGAGACCTGGCCAAGATAGGCAGCAGCAATTATAAGATAAGATAAGCCTTTATTATTCCCACATGTGGGAAATTTGTTGTGTCACAGCAGAAAGTGGACAGTGCAAAGTTAAGCAGCAAAAATTAAGAAAAACAGTGGAATAGGATAAGATAAAAAGAATAAAATACAATATACAATGGAATAAAATGCTTTATGCAAAAGGATAAAATACTGCGTTGTCAGAAAAAAAAAGTATCTCACAGTTTGACTGTGGTATTGTGGAGTCCTACAACTCTTCAAAAATGGTTCTCTTATCTGCTCGGCTTGATAATAATCAAACTCACTGTGTAAATTTGGATCACTTTTCCAAGTTAAAATAAACACTTTAGATATTTTGCTCTCCTTTGTTGGTTCTCCTTTTTCTGCTCTTAAAATCTAATTGTATTTGAGGGTGTTTAGCGAAAATTATACAAAATTCTATTCTTTTGTGGTTCATGTAGACTTCGGATTGTTCCAAGTTGGACAGACAATTGTATGTCTGTGAAAAGAGAGTCAGAACTCTGGTTTTTCCTATTCAATTCTAATCTGTTCTATTCTGCTCTATCTATATAGCTCCAAATCACAACAACGCCTCAAGTTGCTTTATATTTTAAGGTATAGACCCTAAAATTATACAGAGGAAACGAAGAAAACCCCGTCGATTAGATGACCCCCTTTGAGAAAGCACTTTGGCAACAGTAGGAAGGAAAAATTCTCTTTTAACACGAAGGAACCTCCAGCAGAACCAGGCTGAGCAAGTGCAGCCATCTATCATGACCAGTTGAGGGTGAGGGGAGGAAGACGGGACAAAAGGCGCACTGTAATTAGAAGACAATAAATTCATGGATCTACAATAACTATATTCCACAGTGGAGTGAATGTAGTTAAATCTTTAAATCTACATTTATGAGTAAAACATTAAAAGATTAGTGTTAGCAAGCCTTAACTGGCTTCTGGAAATATTTTAGGCTTGTATTACAATACTCAAGCATTCTCCTGTTGTTTAATTATTTTTTGTGTTTTAGGTGTGTTTTTTAAAACATTATTTGCCAATGAGTAATCAGTAGCAATCAGTACTTATTGTTATATTTTGATGTGTCAGTTTGGCCAGCGGTAGCTTCAGACAAACAAATATTTGGACTATATCTTACTAGCTCAGCAATCAATAATTCTACAGCTGTTGCACTTCCTGTTTTGTAACTTCACTTTAATGAATGAGAATTGTGATGTAGTGGTGTCCTTTTTACAAAGGTTAGTGATTTTGCGAGACAGATGAGGTCATACGGACAGTGTATGACTTGTTTTTCATGAAAATATCAAGGATGATGGGATTTACTCATTTTTCCACAGGATTCCATAGAGAACAACGTTTTCACAAGTAATTTCTTCACTTTCTTTTCTTTACAAAATGAACAACAGTTGGTAGTGCAATTCAAGTGGCTTTGCTGGCTGTGCTGTGCTGTGCGCCCATCTTTTCCTACTGTTTAATTACACTATAGTCATTTTATCTCACGATATGTCAGCACACACAAGAACCTTGGGGGGCAGGGCTACTGAGAGCTGTGTAAATGGTAAATGGACTGATTCTTATATCGCGCTTTTCTACTCTCCCGGAGTACTCAAAGCGCTCTATACATTCACCCAATCACACCCATACTCACAAGCACTGACACTAAACCGAGAGCTTTTTTTCTAACTACATTCACACACATTCACACTCCGATGGATGCATCGGAGAGCAACTTGGGGTTAGTATCTTGCCCAAGGATACTTGGCATGCAGACTGGAGGAGCCAGGGATCGAACCATCAACCTTCCGATCAGTAGGTGACCTGAGCTACAGCCAGGAGTGTGTTTCTGTGTGTGTGTGTGTGTGTGTGTGTGTACATGCACACTTCCATGAAATTGCATCCATGACAATTTAACAAATCACAAATGGCATAGCTAATTTTGAACTCTCTAGCATTAGCCAATTTATAAGGGAGTAGGAGGGTTTAGTTCCCATTACCCTTTTAGCTTGCACTGCACTATGTTAAAATGAACTTCTCCCAACGAGATGACATACAGGCAGCTTGTGCAATCATGTCTATGCACAAGCCCTACTGGTGGTTTGCCCCATATAAGAAAATGATAATAAACTCCTTTAATATGTCAAACTCACATAATTCACAGCATTTGGCACCTACTCAAATTAACATAAGTCTTCTAACAGACTTTTATAGGGAATATATACTCATCTAATTCTATAAAAATAAACAATCATAAAAAAATTGTAAGTGGATAACTGGTAGATGTATCTGAAATGTTTTAAAAGCTGCACAAATTTACATTTGCTGAAAAACCTGCACAAACAGCCTTACCCTTTCCAAACGGTCTTTTAGATCAAGTCCAGGCAATGTGTAAGTAGGAGGGAAAGTAACAAGAGACAGAAGACTCATCACTGTATTATCCAATGAGGATTTCCAAAGAACATTTAACAGGTAATAGAAACTCAGGTACAGGTTTGGTGTCTACAGTGCCTTGAAATTCATACCCCTTGAACTTTTACATATTTTGTCACCTTACAACTGCAAACTTAAATGCTTTTTTTTTTTTTTTTTTGAGATTTTCTGTGATAGACCAACACAAAGTAGCACATAATTGTGAAGTGGTATGAAAATAATACATGGTTTTCAAAATCTTAAGCAAATAAAAATTTGAAAAGCAAGGCATGCATTTGTATTCAGCCCCCCTGCTACCTTTTGCTGCAATTACAGCTGCAAGTCTTTTGGGGTATGTTTCTACCAGATTTGCACATTTAGAGACTGAAATTTTTGCCCATTCCTCATTGCAAAAAAAACAGATTTGATGGAGAGTGGCTGTGGACAGCAATTTGCAAGCCTTGCCACAGATACCCAATGGGATTTAGGTCTGGACTTTGACTGGGCCATTCTAACACATGAATACTCTTTGATTTAAACCATTCCATTGCAGCTTTTGCTGTAGGTTTAGGATCATTTTCTTGCTGGAAGATGAATCTCCTTCCCAGTCTCAAGTCCTTTGCAGCCTCCAACAGGTTTTCTTCCAGGCCTGCCCTGTATTTGCCTCCATCCATCTTCCCATCAACTCTGACCAGCTTCTCTGTCCCTGCTAAAGAAAAGCACCCCCAGAGCATGATGCTGCCACTACCACCAGACGTAGTTTTGCTTTGCATTTATGCCCAAAAGTTTAACTTTTGTACCCATTTTTGCCATGTCCCCTACATGGCAAACGTCAACCTTTACGTCGTTCTATACAAATGCTCGCTTGTAAAAAACAAAAAACAAAACAAAACAAAAAAAACATGTATTATTTTCTTACCACTTTACAATTATGTGCTACTTTGTGTTGGTCTTTTAAGTTTGTGGTTGTAAACTGACAAAATGTATAAAGGTTCAAGGGTACGAATACTTTTTCAAGGCACTGTACCTAGGTTTTGTTAATGTAAACAGGCTATTCATCCTGTACTTAAGAATAACCCTGGAATGACTCATGTCAGGACGCTTTGTTCTTCATAGGACACAATAAGTTATGAAAGACAAAGTGCTCATAAGCAGACAGATTAATGGAAGATTGCATCATGGTGTAACCTTTCGGTCGCATAAATGCCACAGATTTGGTGTAGGTGGCAGTGAAAGTACCAATAGAAATCAGAAGAGCCTCAGCATTACATCATCAAAGACGACCATGGCACGTTTTCAGAGTAGATAGAAACTCACAGACACATTTCAGGTTTTGTTTGGTTTTTTTTTTGCTTCTCTTCCAGTTTGACGTTTGATGAGATAAGCAGGCTGCTGAACCTGTATTTATGCTTTGTCAGGGCATTGTAAGGAATTTTTTAATCACCTAAATGTATTTCTTGCAATACAAGCTGCTGCAAATTAACAGGCCTTTATTGTTAAAATTGAACTTAACCATTACAAATGTGTTGTGGAATTCAGTAATGTATATACCTTTACATATTGTACATATATTTATTACTTTTTAGATTAGCCATTTTTATATTTTGCTTGTTTTACATTATTGTATTTTGCACAACTCTGTTGCTTGTGAAGCTCGCACACAAGAATTTCACTCACATGTACTGTACCAGTGTACCTGCACATGTGATGTGACAATAAAAGTGATTTGATTTGATTTGATTTGATTTGATTTGAAAGCAAAAATCTGAGAATGGATTTTCAGTTCAGACTAACAATTTTAGAACACGTATGTGATGGCCAATTCAGCCTCAAAATCCCTTTGGTTTAAAACAAGAAAATAAGAGCACATTTTTCTTATTAACTTTCATTGAACTTAAACTTCGTAAAGTATGTGTGCTGTACACAGTGCATGCCTTTGTGTGGGTGCCTCAGCCCACACACAAAGGCATGCACTGTACATATTTGAAATTACACAGCCAGACTAACAAGATAAAATGTGCCAAGTGAAACCTATTCATCAGGCTCAGGAATAGGATTTGTTTTGTCTATGAAAAGGTGATCTTGCCCATACAATGGTAAGTTTTTTTTAGATGTGCCAGCTGGTTTATCCAAGTTAAATATTTACTGTTAAAGTAAAACTGGTACCGTGATGTAATATTTCAACTCCAGAATGTTGTCAAGTGAGTTTCTTTCTCTACATACTCCACTTTTATTTATTTATTCATGCAATTTATGTAAACAAAACAAAAATAATGAAGAATAAAGCTATTTGCTATTAACTTTGAGGTATAAGGTGAATAATAGTTTAAGAGGAGTAAAAGCAATTCATTCCTGCTCGAGGAACAAACCCGTACGTAGTGACTAATGTTGTGATCTTGTCTTTGTTTTTCTTCTGACATTCGGGGGCTGGGCCCTCAACAGCCAGAAACTGATTTGATTTGACAAGTTGTTGCAGTGGACCACATCGTAGGTCTGCCAAAACTCACCTGAAAGTAAAATAATGGTTTAGTCCTTAACAGCTGAGAGTATTTAAGGCTGCCAGTGGTCATTAGACAGGAGAGTGATTTTTTTGTGCTGTGAGAAGGCTCAGCAATCATGCCAGTGATTGTCTGCCATGGCCAATTGTTGGCATCATCACTGATGGGGACAACAGGGAGTACAGAGAACTGACCCAAGGCTTTGTGGACTGGTGGTAACAGAACTACCTCCTGATCAACACTAGAAAAACCAAGGAGCAGGACTTCTGCAGGCACAAACATCCTCCACTGCAACCACTGAACATCCAAGGTATGGACCTTGAGGCTGTGGATAGCTACAGGTACCTTGGTGTTCATCTAAACAATAAACTGGACTGCACTCACAATCCAGATGGCTTCTACAGAAAAGGACAGAGCAGGCTGTACCTGCTGCAGAGGCTCAGGCCTTTTGGAGTGAAGGACCCACTCTGAAGACCTTGTATGACTCTGTGGTGGCCTCAGCCATCTTTTATGGTGTGGTCTGCTGGGGACAGGAAGAGACTGAACAGGCTGACCCGGAGGGCCACCTCTGTTCTAGGATGCCCTCTGGATCCAGTGGAGGTAGTGAGTGACAGGAGAAAGGTGGCTAAGCTGTCATCCTTGTTGGACAACATTTCCCACCATGCAGGAGACTCTGACAGCACTGAGCAGCTCCTTCAGTGGCAGGCCCACGATGTGGGCCGGAGAAATTTCGCAGGTCTTTCCTTCCAACTGCTGTCAGACTATTATACAACATGGTCTCTGCAGATCACCACACACATGCAGACAGACACACACACACATCCAATAAACAATGGTAACCCACTTTCGTCCTATCTCCCTGATATGCAATATTATCTAGTGCAATTTTCCTAATATAACAAAGTATTTTATTCTATTTTGTATAGTACTTTATTCTATTGTATATAGTATTTTATTCTATTTTATCTTATTCTGTTCTATTGCTTTATTTTCTTAATTTTTTTTACTGCTCTTAACTTGTACTTTCTGCCATGACCAAAAACATTCCCACATGTGGGACTAATAAATCTTATCTTATGTTATCTTATTGCCAGGGCAAATAAACACCTCTTGCTTCCACCATACTGTGTCTCAGTCTTCCTCACTGTGAATCGAGCTGCAAAAGGCTGCCTTGTCACAGTGCACATACACTAGATGGCCCAAAGGCGTAGATTTGGTTTTGGCATTGGTGGGGACGGATGATTCAACCACCGAACCCTGCCCTGTTTCTTTTCTTTTTCCTTTTTGTCTTTGCTTCTTGATAAAAGGGGACAAATATACTTGCCTACATATGCTATTCTACATACTTTTAAACCATTTAAAATTACAATTCAATATCCAGCGATTCAATAATCACTGGATATTGGTGGGGACATGTCCCTTCCGCCCATGCCAAATCTACGCCCTTGAGATGGCCATTTGGTTTCACACACATATGAACTTGAGTAATAGCCCATTCTTAATCCGTAAGGTTTAATATGATGTCAAACCACCCTTTGATGTCAACTATAACAGCTTTGACTCTTCTGTGAAGGCTTAGGAATGTGTTTATGGAAAGTTTTGATGAGAAGAACTTTTCCTGGTTTTCAAAGATATATTAAAGACATATTTACCTTTAGTTCTAAAACTGTGCTAGGAAGTACATATATATAGATTGTACTGTAGAGAAGGAAACAGATTTTTATAGCACCCTTATTCCTGAGAATGCATCGATTGCTTTGGTTTTCTTGTTCTTGTTCTTTTTTTTCTTGTTCTTTTTTTTTTTTTTTTTTTTAAACATGAATGGTTTGAAGACATTCTCTGGAAATCGATACTATTTGGTAATCAAAAGCATGTGATTTTCTAAAAATAGCCAGTTACATTTTACATCCATTATCTAACAAAAAAATATGTACAAAAACAGCAATCATGCCCTTTGCATATTGAATGTGAACATTAAACTGGATATGAATTTTTTCTTAATATGTCTTTTTGCAATAATCTACAAAGATGACGTTAATCAATTTTCATTTTCGCAACAACAACAAAAAAAGTTTGTTTGCAGTTCAGTTAATGGGCCAAGAAACTGAATTGTATTTCCAAGAAAGAGTCACATGAAAAAATTGTAATTTGCTAACCACAGGTCTGATTAATGACGTCAAAGTCATAAGACGTATGTTTTTGATTGCGGTGTGACATAGATGTTCCACTTCCACTTTTTCTGATGAGTGCTGTGACTATTTTCTTAGCTCGGCAGTTTCTGTTGTTTTTTTTTTTTTACGGCTGCAAACATGTATTTCTCAATAATAAAAATACCCCTCAAACCTTATTGCAAATTCACTAAACACTACATGGAAAACTCTGAAGAAGCCAACATCTGTAAGATGCATCTCTGCAGTGCATGCATTTGGCAGCAAAGCAGAACAGCTTTGTCAGGTGTCTCCTGCATCTCTGAGTCACTATAACTAATGAACTGATGACTGATGGCTGGATGTTTTCCTTAGATGTCCATGTCATAAACTTAAAAAACAAACAAACAAAAAAACTAGTGTATACTACTGTTAACAAAGTACCTTTGTACTCATTATGTCTTTTTTATACAGGTTAGTGTTAAAGCATTTCCTTAGGAACCCTAGCCTGTAACTCCCTGAGCTGTGGGAATTTAAGCTTTTGGTAGCTACTAAGTGTGTGTTTGTTGTGTTAATGCTATGTTTCATTCTAAGATTCTATGATTCACGCATTCACTTCCATTCATAGAAGCAGGGTTTTTTTATGCTTTTTTTTTTTTTTTTTTTGTCAAAGTGCTTTCTCTCAAACATTGACACACATTCACACTGATAGATGCACTGGACTGATGGATCCATCTGGGGTAGCAGAGAAGCCAAGACCTCCCTCTCCCCAGCTGCCTCCTCCAGCTTGTCTGTGGAAAAACCAAGGCCATCCGAGAGATATAATCTCTCCAGCATGTCCTGGGTCTGCCCCAGGGCCTCCTCGTCCCGGTGGGACATGCCCGGAACAACTCGCCCAGGAGGCATCCTTGTCAGATGCCCGAACCACCTCAACTGGCTCCTTTCGATGTAGAGGAGCAGTGGCTTTACTTACTGACCCTTCCGAGTGGCTGAACTTCTCACCCTATCTCTAAGGAAGAGGCCAGCCACCCTGCAGAGGAAGCTCATTTCTACCGCTTGTAGCCATGATCTCGTTCTTTGGTTACCACCCACAGCTTGTGAACTATAGGTGAGGGTAGGGACTGAATTTCCAGTCAAGCGAATTTCTAGTGCTTTTTTAGCTGTCTTTTCTAGGGCTTCCTGTTGGCATCCAGTGGGCTAACTGGGGTAGTCAAGTGTGCTGCAACCTATGTCTGCTCCCTTGTTTCCTAACTCAATTCCTAGTAGGACCAGTGTGTGTGCTTTTGTAGACTAATTTTTCTATATAATCTTATTGATTTTATAGTGGTGTGTAACAGCACTTGTAATAGCCATTTTTACTGTAGTGTTTGCTTAAAATAGTGGCCACATCTCTGCAAGGACACATAAGTAACCTAAGTTGGATGGGTGGTAGTCAAATAATTTCTAGTTAACAACCAGGGCTTCCTTGTTTGTGTTCCCTTGCAAACTTTGCACTCTGTATGTTGCACTCTGTAACCCTGCTCATTGACAAATGATTTGGGAATGACTGATCACTCCCACATATGCCATAATTCAGTGTATCTTGGTTCTTGGGTTACTAAGAAAAACAACTCAAATACAGCTTGTCTGTCAGGGAAAGCCATAAAGGACTTCTTCCTTTCAGTATTTAGTCTAAGCCTTTGTACTTGCATTGGTTTTGAGGAATATTAACCCATTCTAATGCTAAGAAAACATTCAGCTCTGGGAAACTGCTTTTGCTTGAATTTCTTCCTGTTAAAAGGGAGTTTTTCCTTCCCACTGTCTACATATTCATGCAGATTCATGCAATTGCATCAGACAGATATTGTCGCCATGTTCATCAATGAAACCCAGGTTTCAAACTCACTTTGACACCTCACAGTCAAACAACAGATCTGAAAGAAGGCTAGACAACTCTTACATCCTCTTTTGACAAGCTTAATTTTGCAGCTCCTGCTAGTATGGAACTGGTAGTCCTGATGTACTAATGTACTTTTCTCTTACATCACCAATATAATTACAGCACTAATAATATCTTTGTCTTGATGCATGCTCAATCATCCAGGTAAGTAAATCCCCAAAAGTTGATTCTGTTCATCTGGACATAGTGTTTTCAGTGGGAGAAACGTTTCACTACTTTCACCACTGAAGTTCCTTGATTATTAATATGATCACTGATATGATGAGGAGCGCTGGTTTGAGCTGGGAGTCAAGGCGGCCATTTATGTGAAAAGGGAAAGACCATCTCTGAATCGAGGAGGGGGCCTAATTGTACAAGGGTACAAGGAAATGTGCAATATCACTGATCACAATGTACCTGCTCCTCAGATGGCATGTATGTGTATGCATATATATGTAAGTGTATATGTGGAAATATGTGTGTGTGTATGTATGCATGTATATATATATATATATATATATATATATATATATATATATATATATATATATATATATATATATATATATATATATGAGTGTATTTGTACACTCATACATACAGATGTATGAATAACTAGTACATATCTTTCTTGTGTAAATGCAAATTTGTCTGTGTTGTTTTGTAAATACTTACGCTATCGTGTATTTCACACACATGGAGAGCTTTCATTGTTCTTGTAACAGTGACAATAAAGAACTATTCTATTCTATTCTATTCTATCTTTCACCATCTTACAGTGCTGTGATTGCAGCCATTCCCCAACTCTCTGTGAATGGTTCTCATTGCCATTGATCAGTGGTCTTTGATCAGCAGTTTGTGATCAATGGTCATGAGAATCTGCATATTAATGATCAAGGAACTGACCTATTTATGAAGTCTTTCACTGACCTCAGCTACAACTTAGCAGGCCAAAAATGATCTCAAACAAAAAGTGATATTTTAGGTCAGATTAAAGCAATTTTCAAGGTTGCATCACTTTTCCTTAGTTTAACTTTCATCAAAGGAAATATCTTCTTTGGGATTGGATTGACAGATTATTCCCTGCTAATTACCCAACAGCATCAAGAAGCAATCTAGTGATCCAATTTTCATTCATTTAACCAAAGCCAAGAAGAGCAAGGAATCGTACGACAGGGTACTCTAAGGAGCTTGGAAAGAAAAGTGACTAAACATCTTTAAGTTTCTTGAAAGCACTTCACCTTGCCTTCTGAGAAGCTTCTTCTCCAACAGGGTTGACATCTGGGATTACCTGAGACTGACTGAATCCACAGTGCATTGTTAGAGTGTATGCAGGAGAACGGGTACAGAAAGGACTTAAACCAGTTTTTATTCTTTCCTGCACTTTTGATGAAGTTCATGAAAATAAAACTCTTCTATACATTCTCAATTTAGCACCTATTGCCTTTGTATCACATCCTGTTTATGTAAAAGATTCCTTTGTGGCTAAATGCTGAAAGTAGATTTTACTTGCAATATTGAACTTCTGTATTTGTTGCTCTTAACTGTGTAAATTTATTAATTTACACAGTTAAGAGCAACAAATACAGAAGTTCACAGCAATGGTTTGCATTTCATTGCTGTGAAATTACAGAATTTAAATTAAATCTCAGTCATATTGGGGTTTTTTTTTTGTATTATTTCTGTTATCATATAGAAGAAGTGCTCTTTCCTTGTTGGAATGGAATCTTGGTTTATGCCAAAACTATCGCACATATGATAATATGTATTATAGGGTAACTACATTATAATATAAAGCGCCTTTAGGTGGCTGCTGTAGTGATTTAACACTATATAAACTGTGAGAGCGAGAGCCAGGTCTCAGCACAAGAATGTGTGGTGTGACTGAGGAATGTGTGTGGAGGTTTCTAGATGTTAGAGATTATGGTAGGTGTGCGGAGGTATAAGGATATATCTGTAAAATCTAGATCTCACAGTGTTCCTAGAGATAAACGTTTGACATTAGAAGAATGTAAAGAAAATTTAAAAAATGTAAAAAGACATTTTTACATAAATCAGATGTCATTATTAGTTAGTAATGTACGTGAAGGTTCTTAGTCATCCAGGTCATTGTATTCTAAGGAGCTTGACAAGAAAAGTGTCTGGACTTCTGTGTGTGTGTGTGTGTGTGTGTGTGTGTGTGTGTGTGTGTGTGTGTGTGTGTGTGTGTGTGTGTGTGTGTGTGTGTGTGTGTGTGTGTGTGTGTGAGTAAATGAGAGTCCACACGAGACAATCTGGTCTCTAAATATCTTTGGCACTTTGGCAACAGTAGGAAGGAAAAATTCTCTTTTAACACGAAGGAACCTCCAGCAGAACCAGGCTGAGCAAGTGCAGCCATCTATCATGACCAGTTGAGGGTGAGGGGAGGAAGACGGGACAAAAGGCGCACTGTAATTAGAAGACAATAAATTCATGGATCTACAATAACTATATTCCACAGTGGAGTGAATGTAGTTAAATCTTTAAATCTACATTTATGAGTAAAACATTAAAAGATTAGTGTTAGCAAGCCTTAACTGGCTTCTGGAAATATTTTAGGCTTGTATTACAATACTCAAGCATTCTCCTGTTGTTTAATTATTTTTTGTGTTTTAGGTGTGTTTTTTAAAACATTATTTGCCAATGAGTAATCAGTAGCAATCAGTACTTATTGTTATATTTTGATGTGTCAGTTTGGCCAGCGGTAGCTTCAGACAAACAAATATTTGGACTATATCTTACTAGCTCAGCAATCAATAATTCTACAGCTGTTGCACTTCCTGTTTTGTAACTTCACTTTAATGAATGAGAATTGTGATGTAGTGGTGTCCTTTTTACAAAGGTTAGTGATTTTGCGAGACAGATGAGGTCATACGGACAGTGTATGACTTGTTTTTCATGAAAATATCAAGGATGATGGGATTTACTCATTTTTCCACAGGATTCCATAGAGAACAACGTTTTCACAAGTAATTTCTTCACTTTCTTTTCTTTACAAAATGAACAACAGTTGGTAGTGCAATTCAAGTGGCTTTGCTGGCTGTGCTGTGCTGTGCGCCCATCTTTTCCTACTGTTTAATTACACTATAGTCATTTTATCTCACGATATGTCAGCACACACAAGAACCTTGGGGGGCAGGGCTACTGAGAGCTGTGTAAATGGTAAATGGACTGATTCTTATATCGCGCTTTTCTACTCTCCCGGAGTACTCAAAGCGCTCTATACATTCACCCAATCACACCCATACTCACAAGCACTGACACTAAACCGAGAGCTTTTTTTCTAACTACATTCACACACATTCACACTCCGATGGATGCATCAGAGAGCAACTTGGGGTTAGTATCTTGCCCAAGGATACTTGGCATGCAGACTGGAGGAGCCAGGGATCGAACCATCAACCTTCCGATCAGTAGGTGACCTGAGCTACAGCCAGGAGTGTGTTTCTGTGTGTGTGTGTGTGTGTGTGTGTGTGTGTGTGTGTGTGTGTGTGTGTGTGTGTGTGTGTGAGTAAATGAGAGTCCACACGAGACAATCTGGTCTCTAAATATCTGACTTTTAAAGTTTATGATTTAGTAGGGTAGGCTTCAGACAGCAGTGCCTCCTTTCCTGAGGGTTCTGAGATGGAACCGGCTACTGACTGACCTACTAGTGTGTGAGAGTATGCTGGTGCATGCCATCCCTGTGTACACTGGTTGCACAACAGCTGACAAGAAGAGGCTCCAGAGGGTCATCAGAACTGCAGAGAAGGTGATCAGCTGTTCATCCTCTCCCCCTTGGACTCCATTGCCAGCTCTAGATGTCTCTCCAGAGCCAGAGGGCGCCATCTCCATCCTAACCACCACCTCTTCAACATCCTGCCCTCTGGAAAAATGTTCAGATCAATCAGGTGCAAAACCAAGAGACTAAAGAACAGCTTCTACCTGTGGGCTGTCAGAATCATAAATGCAAATTAAGAGCATGAACAGATTCCAAGGCGTCGCTCACTCTGTTGCTGCCATCCCCTGTGCAATGTTTCGGTCTTTCCTTTTACTGTACAATATTTTGGCCTCTGTGCAATATTCTAGCAGATGTGCAATTACCATTCCCATCCTTAATGACCAGTCATCCCTTCCACCCTTATTTATTTATTTATTATATTATATTATTGCCCCTGTAACACACCCCCACAATGTTTCTGTAACTCATACACCGTCTATACAGTGTACTTATATTGTTTTCCTTTGTATGTTGTTTTCAGTGCTTTTGCACCTTTTCGCTGTGCAAGCAACTGCACAATGACAATAAAAAAGTTCTAAGTTCTAAGAAAATGTATTTGGTTTAATTGTGATTATGCTAAAGTGAATGTGCTAATAAAATCTGATCTTAATGAAGACATGAAATTCAATAACCTCTGCCTTAGTTAAAAAAAGGTGAAGGGTTGAGGAAGGAGAGGGTAATAAGGTGGGGGTGAAGATCAGTGAATCTTATGTACACCTGATTGGTTTACTAGATATTAGAGAGTTGGGATGAGTGGGCACTTGAAGTATGAACTGGGATACCTGGAGGCATTCTGGATCAGTCACTGGCACCCTGCGAGTTGAGCAGTTAAAAGGATTGGATTTCAGGAGTTCACCAATTGAAATTCCAGCAGAGGTGCCAAGGGGAGATGCCCATGGTGAACTTACAGATTGGACTTGGATTGGACTCTATTTCTGCTCATCGTCATCATCATCATTATCATTATTGCCGTGTTTAATTGTAATTCTGAGAAGGATCTGGACTTTCATCATTTTCCTAGTGGATTGCAGCTTCTTAAGACTTCCAAAGTTTTCCCTGTGGATTATAACTTGGAGATGATGTGGGATCTATCAAGGAATCCTGTTTTCTGGATTATTTCTATTAACACAGAGCACTGAGGTGGAACACATCGTCAGTGCTGGAAATGCCTATCTCACCACCAACCTCTCTCTCCCCACAGATGAGAACAAAATTAGAATTGATCTTTTTTTACTTTTGCTTTGCTTCTACCAAGATGTTTTTATAAAATCTTCTGCAATTAGAGTCTAAACTGTGGACATTTCCTTTTTAACCCTTTGTGAAACAATAAAAGTATGAAAGTATCAATCTATATTAGTCCAAATAACTCTAATAGGTTGCTCTAGCCTTAAAACCACACCAGGTTAAGTGCCACGATCTAGAATGGAGCTGCCAGGTGTGACTGATAATATTTGACCTGCAATGCTACTCAGGTTTTTTCATATCAAACAGGGCAAACACGGAAAACACCTGGATGTTGTGGTAGTCAGGCTGGGCGAGTCCCCTCCACCACCCATTGGCTCCAGAACCCTTGGTCAGGGCATCTCCAAAACTCAATTTTGCCAATTAGCTCAAATTGCCAAAATAATTTGTGATGGTTCTGATAGAAAGGTGTCAAAATGCACAGTACATTGTAATTTGTTGTTTATGGAGCTTTAATCCAAGGACCAGTCAGGGTGCCTGTGCTGAGCCCGGTCCCTCACTGAAAGGACCCACAGTGGGCATGTGAGTAACAGAACAGGACCCCAGAGCAATGGAAGAAGGTGACCTGGCCTGAATAACATTTTCTTTTACATCATGGTGCGTGTGCATCACTTACCTGGAAAACACATGGCACTAAGATGCACTATGGAAAGATGGCAAGGTCAGCTGGGAAACCGTGCCATCCATGTGGATTCTGCCACGTACCACCTACCAAGCATTGTTCCAGACTATGTAGCCCCTTTCATGCAAACAATATTCCCTGATGGCCGTGGCATCTTTCAGCTCTGCCAAAAGCATAAAGAGCGGTTTGGGGAGCACACCAATGAGTTTGAGGTGTTGACTTGGCCTCTAAATGCCCAGATCTAATATCCTGGTGCCTATAGCACCCATAGCACACCTTCAGGGGTCTAGTGAAGTCCATGCCTTAATGGGTCGAATCAGTATTAGGCAGGTGGCCAAAATGTTATGCCTGATGAGTATAGTTGCCCCCTTATGTAACAACTTGTGATAACACAGTTGCCAGCAAGACTAGAAATCAAGCATTTGGTTGAGTCTTTTATGCTGCTGTGGAGAAATTTTGGCTCATGCTTCTTTGCAGAGTTGTAGGGAAAAAAACATGTTTTCCATCAAACGCTGCAATGAAACAGGTCACGTGTTACAAAAACAACCACAGTGTGAGGAACAATAATATTAATATTATTAACATTAACAATAGTATTATTAACAACAATAATCCTCAGATATACCAGAATAACAGAACTGATATCTTATCATTATTTACACCTGTCACACAATCATTTATTCATTCATCAGGGCAAAGTGCATGCTTCCTTCTGCAGGGTGATTCAGATTTCTGGGTGCAGTTAAATAAGCAGGAAATAGTTCCTGTGGTGCTAATTTGCTCCATTAAGATAAAGAAGAGATTTCCTTAATATTGAGTGCTGATGTAAATCACTTGCCAAACTGTCTGTGTGTAAAGATATTCCTGAATATCTTTAGAAAACGTTCCTGGTTGAAGGAAAGCTTTGTCTTCAGCCCGGTTAGGTGGAGCACAAAAACAGAAAAAGTTTCCACTTGTGATTCACTGCAATGACTAAGTGGTTGTGTCTTGCCAGGAATCCCCAGGAACAGTGCCTCAAGGGAGCGGTCTTACAAAAATATTCTGCTTGTAACTGGGAAAGCAAACACTATGGACAACAGCTTTAATAACATTAGGTTATCTTACAGAGTTGTGAAGATGCAACAAACACACTCCCTTTTACCAAAGAAACCATTCATCAGGAGAAAAGATAAAGTGAAAACTAAAACTTTCCACCCACTGACAGTTGCAGGCACAGAACCGTTACTTGTGGAGACAAACGGTTCCCACAAACTGAGCCTCTGATTTCGGACATGAAACATTTGAAATATGAGGAAATGTCTTACATATAAGGTCAGAAAGTGAAACAAATCTGTAATGATCACCAAAAAACGGGAAATCGTGTCTTGGCATAAACTTTTATTTTAGAAACTATTCCCACAACTCGCACAAAAATAGTTTGTAAAAAGTTTACAAATTATGTAATTTCTTTCATTGTAGCAAATGCTGATTTATATACCACCAAGTATAGAATTCCCTGCAAGCAATGAATTAAATAATTAAATACAAACACATTTCTAGGCTTGTTAAATAAGTGTATATGAGCACACAGCAGCAACTCGTAGGTTAAAAGTATAAAGTGAAAAGTTTCACATATATGTTTTCATCAGTTTACAATGAATCCCGTGGAAAAAACAACAAACAATAGCTACATTCTACCACATATAAATACTATGGTATACAATGTAATCCATCACTAACTCTACAATTGAGTCTTCCAGCATCCCTCAAACATTTCGAGTCACACCTGCAGGTAGTGCAGTGATTTAAGCGTTCCTCAACATTGCACATGCTTCCTATTACACATCAATAAACTGTAAGTATATGAGTGGGAGAAATTCTCTTACCGTCAGCGTTAAAACACTGACACCAGCGATGCACAGTGTTCATACGGACAAACTGCTGTGCTAAATCTTTTAAACATCATTTCAAAACACAATAAAAGTTGTGTGGCACTGAGATGCTTTTATCACCACATTTAAGCTTTATTACCTGATGAGAGCATCACATGTTTAGACTACTACAAACATGTTACAATGACTACAGGACTGGACACTAAGCAACCAGTGCTGCATTTAATCAGCATACCACAGCACAACTGTATCTACAACTGTACAAAAAATTCATATTTCAGCTAATGCTTCCACTCCTTTTTGTTTCCTGCATCATTCACCACGTGGCCAATTAACTTTCCACTGGCGTCCTTTGAGCCAATATAATCTCTTGTTTTAAAACCTAATTTTTCATAATACATGGTATTTAGCCAAGAAGTCTCGTTTTTAGTTAGCTGAGATGGAGCCTTACAGCTTAAAGTATCAGCCTCCAATTTAGGCAAAGTGGCTTTCAGTGTAACTTTTAAATCTCGATACAATTTAAATGAGAGCGTTATAGAAAAATTAAGAGAGGAATTAGCTATAGAGACCAAAACTATTTCAGTAAAATGCTGTAAACATAATGTTTAAATGCTGTAGAGTGTAGGACTTTGAACTAGAGATCTATGAGAACTGACTCACTTTTAGGGCCAATCCAAACGGGCCAAGTCCTTCTTAGTTGTGACCGGAAATAAATACAGTCATGATGGCAACAGTATATGTGTGGCTGGAAATTCTGGGCTAATGATTCACCGTCTTCCGAAAACTTCTGAGCAGTGTCTCTATTTCAACATAAAGTTCACACTTGGTCATGTCTTTGGCTCTTTTGCTTTTAGACCTTGAGACTGTTCGACTTTGAGAAATTTAAACCGAACTTGAGAAAATATTTCAAAACACTTTAAAAGGGACCATCACCAACAATTATCACAATGGCAAAATACATATTTTAATTCCACACATATAAAATAAGAAGAAGGCTATGTAGGCTATAATTGATGAGTTTTGCAGTTATACGAGTCAGGTGCTGTCAAGGACATATATTATATTTTATACCAGGAAACCACTGTTTAGGAGGCAGTATGTAAAGTGAGCTGTCGTTAATGAGTAAAAAACAATGCAGCTTATAACTTGCATAGGGTGAAATTAACCCACTGTCATAGCTTGTTCAATAGCTTCTCACTGCTGTTAATCAATCAGTAGCTGCATATGTTTCATGAGCAAAAAGAGTAAAGGAGAAACCATAAAATACACTGATTTTCCTGGAGAAGAGGCTAAAAACCATCCTCAAGATCGGATTCGAACAATCTTGAGTATGTGATATAGATATTAGTGAGGAAAAAGCACAGCGCCAAAGAACACTTCGTATTCTGCCTTGGTAATATATTCTGGATGTGATGACTTCACATGTAGTTTGTCTTTTGCTTTCAGGAAAAAGAAGCCAGCTGTATAGAGGGATTTACTCCAGACATCTTCGCTGCAGCTCATTGTGTGGATCGATGAGAGGAGAGTCATATCATTTCTGTATTCTTCTGAAAAATGCAATACCTTGTTCATCAGTTTTTTATGGAAAGGACACACTGAACCACTATACGTGATCTGCAGGTAGACACTGTACAAGCCATCTCTGGGCACCACAAGATCCCCATTGGAGTAGCTGAAGCCCCCGTGACAGTAAGCATTTCCGATGTCATGTGCCCACTGAAGGTACACCCCATTCGTGTTATTCCCTACAGGAGCTAAAGAAGAAAAAAAAATAAAAACTAAGGTTACTCATGTTTCTACTTGTCTATAATTTATAGCTAGCTTCAAACTTAAATAAAAGTGAATGACTTCTTGCAGAGTCATGTGCAAATAATTTAGGCACAGAACCTTTTTTTATGATAAGCTCCATACAAAGTGTGGTTAATGAAAAAAACTTAAATCAGCATAAGATAAAGACACACACACACACACACACCATTTTTAACTTTACCTGTTAGCATGGCAGCTGGATTATCCAAGTTTTGATGTCTTGAAGCTTCTAGTTTGTTGACTACAACACAGATTGAAAAGAGAGATTGTTTGAAATGTGGTGATGGCGTTTCTGTTTTAACTTCATGCTAACACAGTAACATTTACCTGACAGGTCGGGTGGCGTGGTTGGCTGTAAGGAAACAGACAAAGTCTTAGAATACTTTATTATAATGACACTTTAGAATGTAGACGATCCCAAAAATATGATATAACTCGATGCCAATCTACCCTACACTATTTTCACCAAAGTGTAATAGCAGAACACTGTTTATGTATATTAGAAACAATAACCACAGGAACACTCAAACTATAGGTGCCTGGTAAATGAGCTATGTTAGAACATTTAGGGAATATTCAATCAATTTCAACAGTTTCGCTTCCTGGTTAAATAATGGTTTGGGACTAAAAGATAGAGAGACACTCTCCAAATATGAGGGTTTTTTAATATACATTATACAACTGTTTTACTGCAGGAAGCAGGTTTCAAAAACAGCATTGTCATGAATGTCTTTAAATGTTTTTGGACGCTTCACTGACTCTGTGGTTCAGATTTACTGAAATATTATGACCTCATTTGTTTGAGGACCACACAGTTTTTAGTGTTGTGCCAAAAAGCGATCATCTGACAAAAAGTGATTTCTGATGTTTCAGTGTTCTATTTCAGCAATTATTTTTCTAAGTAATAAATAATATCTTTACTTACCAAGAACTTTATTGGTAAAAAGACTGCAGTGAAAACAATCCAGGAAGGCTTTATGTAAGAAATGACCAAGTATCTCTGCCAGCATCTTTATGATGCTGCATTATTGTACCTGTAAACAATCTAGTCCTTTTCAGTCACATAAAATATTCTTTTAGAACTGTGATGGTATATTTGTTTCAAGTTCTGTTCACCTCTTGGCCAGATCTCTCTTGAAATTACTTTTTTGTGCATTTTAAATAAATAAAAGATATGTAAAATCCTCTTTGCCAAAAACTGATTGTGGCTTCTACTTTGTGATAAGAATGTTCTTTCTGGCTCAAAAGGACTTGATATAATTCACGAGAAATCCGTTTGACATGTTTTTGACAGAGTATATGCCAACAGGTCACTTATAACAGTTTAAATACCCGCAATCAGTTTTTTTAGCAAATACCGGAAATCACTTTGTGGCATAACACCGGTCACTGTGGTCATAAAATGAACTCGCCGGCCATATTTTCCTGAATCACAGATCCCTTATTTTGGAGTTCATCCCTCTAAGGCTACGTTCACACTGCAGGTCTTAATGCTCAATTCCGATTTTTTGATCAAATCTGATTTTTTTTGTCTGCTTGTTCACACTATAAATAAAATGTGACAGCAAACGCGCTCTAGTGTGAACCCTCAAAGCGGCCCGCATGCGCAAAAGAAGACGTCACACACAACGCGCTGTTTAGACCCAAACAGTAGTGTTTGACTGATGGCCTTTAATATAAAGATTTGTTTTGACTTTACGTTTCCCAATTTTGCTTTAAATTATAAAGTTATTTTGTTATTTACATATGGCCTAATAATGATCCTTATTGCCGTTTTAGAGAGGAGCGGTGCTTCAAAGGATAGCTGCAGATTTCTGTCAGAATCTGCAGATTATACAGTACAAATAAAATGTTCATGTTTCTCCAACGCTGTCTTCCCAACAGTTTCACTGGATGGCCAGGAAGTGTTCACGATGTCTTCTCGGGCGCTGATAATTGGCGTCTGTCTTGTGTCAGTGACGTAAAAACGGATTTAATGCGACATGACCATTCAAACAGCAGTCGCTTTCTAAAACATCAGATGTGTGTCGGATTCAGTACCACATACGAAAGTTACCCAGGCCGGATTTGAAAATATCGGATTTGTGCTGTTCACACTGTCATACCATGATCGGATATGGGTCGCATAGAGTCAAAAAAGTCGGATTTGATGCGCTTTCGCCTGCAGTGTGAACGTAGCCTAAGAAGCGGTTAGTGCAGTGTCCTGTGGCACCTCTTCCTAGGCAACGAAACTAACACAGATGATAGGTTGGGTTCTTCCTCGGTGTCTTTTACAGAGGCCGTTTTTAAGGTTTTGTAAGCATTTTTAAGCAAGTACGTTTCTGTAACTAAGCACTCCAAACTACAGCTGCAATGGGCGCGGTAACAACATTTGGGCACGTGCGCTCTGTTTTGCTGGCCGTGTGCGTGTGTGTCGAGCTACCGCGCGTGCTTGGCTTCAGTGTGCCCACGACTCACAAGTGCGAATAATTTCGTGGAAATTTCGCCGCCAACGCGCTATGGCTAATGCTGTAGCCAAGTTTATCAAAACATTGCATGAGGGAATAAACTTTGACCTAGCTGGCTTGGAAACATAAAGAGTAGAACATATCGTGAACGCATCAGCCGAGGATAGGCGTATGAGTTAGCTGCGTTTATAATAGATTACATTGTTTAATATGCGCTAAACTATTTTCCTCTCTTTTTGATTTTTTAAAGCAGTGTTAAAATAATATTTCAGCAGCAGCAGCTCTAAACGGAAAATCTTAGAGTGTGTCGGGTATATGTTACCTGGCTGCCCGGCGGTGCATGCCTTTGACTTCCGAGTGAAATCGTGATTAGTAAAGGCAGAACTCCTGCAAGCACCAGAACCAGCACCAGAACCAGCACCAGGGCTAAAAGCTTAGCCATTCGCCTGTTTCGTGTCTCGTTCGGCGACAGTAACTGAAGAGAGGTGTTCGGGCTTTGAAGCACTGCCTCCTCCCCTACTTCGAAACCCCATTTGTCTTCCTCCATGCCTCTGCTTCGCTATTCCCGGATTAGCCGCTGGCTCCCATCCTCCATCTCCATTTATTAGCGTGGTGTCGCCCACGTTGTTGCAAGTCTCGCTTTAAATGAGTTTCACCGGGTATCGAGTATCAAGCACGAACTTCCTCTTTTTTGGGGCTGGCTTTTCTCTAACACCGTGAAATACGTTGGCTAGTTTGGTTTTTAGTGGAACCAAAGCACGAATGCTAGGAGAGGGATTGATTATAATATAAAACCACGACCATAAAAACTCACCTCCTTTTGACCACGCTGTGAATGACAGTCCCATTAATGACCATTGGCTAGACTTTGTTTTTCAGCTGCTCGTGAGGACACTGACAGTGTTTTCGAATGAACGTCAGCACTCTGCTGGCTGTTATCTGCCCCTTTGTCCAGATGTAATTTGCAGACTAGCTGTAATCACGTCCGTGTAGTCTAGACATAATAAATAAATCATTAGTGGTATGCTGTAGTAGGTTTACACATTTTCCAAAGAACTAGAGGATGGTGTAGCTTGTGAGCGGATCTATAAAACAACATCCAGTATAAAACACATGGTTATGTGTGATAAAGGGGATGTCATGTGAATCTAACAAAGATGTTGGGGGGGGGGAGTTGAATGCAAGGAATGCATTGAAACGGTTTCTGCAGAAAAAAGAAAAAAAGAAGAAAAGAAAAAACCCTTCACAGGTCTAAAAATACCCAGTAAAACAAGCTGAACGATAACTACAGATAAATGGACTGATTCTTATGTAGCACTTTTCTACTCTCCCGGAGTACTCAAAGCGCTGTATACAACATGCCACATTCTCCCAATCTCACAAGCACTGACACTAAACTGAGTGCTTTTCTAACGACATTCACACTCCGATGGATGCATCAGAGAGCAACTTGGGGTTAGTATCTTGCCCAAGGATACTTGGCATGCAGACTGGAGGAGCCAGGGATCGAACCACCAACCTTCCGATCAGTAGGTCACCTACTGATCGGAAGTACCTACTACTACGACCTTCTGAGCTACAGCCACCCCAGATAACAATAACTTTTAACAATAACCAAGTTACACAAACTGCACTGGGCAGTCTTAAAAGAGACTGCAAAGTCCTGGTAACATTTGAACTGGAAACCTCCATCTATGTACCATCTATCAATGTTAAGCAATTTTCAGTAGCCTGCAGTTGAAAAAGACTTTGAAAAAGAATTTAAGAGAGTATGTCAACTGGTTAGCAGCAGTCAGCCTGCAGTAACTAGGGCATTAGTTACCTAGAAACAATGTGTGAGTAAACCAAGTTCCTCTTCACTCATCTTTGTAATTGTGACTTCCCTTGATTGTTTCGGTGAACAGTAAATGTTTTGCATTCTTCGAAAGGAATGATTCTTTGCAATCACCTTCAACTTAACAAACAGGATTTTGCATCATCAGAGCCAATATGAAATCTCAGCTGTCCAGTAGAACTTGGAATATTTTCTTGGAATTTCCCACATACTTTGGTTTATGCAATGTAGCAGTTTAAATAACTGAAATTAACTGAACAGAAACTGTAGTGTAAGTAATGAAAATGCAAACTGGGCACTGTGTACAAAGCTGAAATTTAAGCGCTTTGCATACACAGACTTTTTTTTAATCAAGGGAAAGGAATAATGTTACATTTTTCAGAATGTCACTGGATACCTTTTGATAACAATTCCCTTTTATCATACATAAACTTTTGTGTGTTGCATACAGGATGTAAACTGAATGTTTTAATTTCTTTAATTTGCACAGTGGAAAATAAAAGGCTTAAAAAACCCTGCTTGCAGTGTAAATTTTAAACGGCTAACATGTGAGTATATCTCTGTACTTTTTAAATGAATTGAGACAAGTCTTTTTTTATGTCTCAGGAGGGGATTGTTAAAATGTGATAAAGAGATGTGCAACAGACATAAACAACAGTTAAACCCGTTTTTATTTGAGAGTTGGGCTCTGACTGTGAGGTATTATTTACACTGTTCTTTTTTTAAATTCTTTGTTATGAGTTGTGGGTGCATTTGAGTTCTGTAGCTGCGTGTATGGCAAAGTCAACTGAGAATAAGAAATCAAAATACAAAAAGCCGCAGGTCGACCGCCACATCACGCTCTGGGAAGTGAAAGGTTGGGAGCTTGTTGAGTGACAGTGTCCACACAGTATTCTACCTGTACAATAATAGTGCTACTATTCACATTCATCTGTACAATAATAATATTTACAGAGATCACATTAGGGAAAGAGCCAGTACCTGAGGAGTTGGTTTCATAATTAGCTTTACTCATTCACCATGGTAAAAAGAAGCACACCCACCCAATGGTAGCTATATTCACACAGAAAACGTGGGGTCCTGTCCGGGATCAGGTAGGAATTGCATCAATATTACAGCAACTCACTGCTTGAGATGATGCAATTTGATCGTAGGTGAGAACAAGATGTGTGTGGGTTTTTTTTTTAAACATCTGCAGGTTGGTTTCACTACACAACAGTATCAACAAGACAATACTGTTTATGTTTTTAAACTCTCTATCATCTGAGTCATAGTACTCACCCTCTCTAAGAATGAGAAGCACTTATTGAAATGGTTTGTTCAACTTTTGCTGAGGAAGGCAGCAAAGAGCAGATTAGATTATAAGATTATGGCCTTTTACACAATCCGAGTATGTGTCACTGTCTCACCATACTGCCAAAAGAAAGCAGTCTGTAAATACCAGTTGCAGTTTCTTTAAACAAAACACTCCTCTTAGATGTTTTAGGTGAGCTGGCACACTTTAACAAAAGTGAGAAAGCTATGAACAAAAGATGAGGTCACTAAGACGCGTGTGCTAACAGACTTTGTTTCCTTCTACAACTCTCTCTCCCTCTCTCTCTCTCCAAAACACACCAACTATACATGAAAACATATCAGCCAGTTCAAAGTACCATTTGACAGCACATAAGATAAAACACCATGAATAAACACAGCATATATGTGCAGCATTTCTCCCAACCAATAAATAAGAACAGAATACAAATTCATTAAATAACAATCATCGTCTCAGATTGAAATCACCATACCAAGTGATTCAGTTATAACTTAAACAGTCACAAATTCATTTAAAAAATATCTGAAATGTTAAGCTCCTGGAAGTCCTCTGACTGGTTCCAGAATCATTGTTTCAGCCAACAGGTGCATACTTTCACCAGCCTCTCACCGGCCCTCATTAATCTGCCCAGCAGTGCCCTCTGCAGGCAAGACTTAAACTGGTTTCTTTGGACCCCGTTTCACTGATCACCCATTCCACCCAAAATCGCACGAAAACGTGGAAACTCTGCGTCTCTTTGCTTTGAACTCTCTATCAGGTTGCCAGGTGCTGTAAATGCTGCAGATGAGCAGTATAATGACAAACTGTCAAACATGAAGGAGCTTTGGATTTGGTGCTTTCCAGCAGCTTTGTGTCATCTGTAAATCTAGTTGACTGCTTTGGAAATGGATGGAGAGCTAAGCTTTGTAGCAGTTTCCCTGCGTGGTGAGTGCCAGCTGGCCATTGGGCGCTACTTCATTAGCCTCATCCTCCAGCAGGCCTGACACGTCAGCGTTGGGGATGCTGTCGTGGTAGCTGCTGAAGCTGATGTTGTCCTCTTTCAGTTCAATGGTCCAGAAGGGGGCGTTGAGTTTGCGGTTCTGGTACTCCCTGTAGGTGTACACGCCTCCGACAAAGCCCAGCAGCAGCAGCACCACCAGGATGATGACAGCCAGAACGATGATGTTGAACTGAGTCCAGGTGACCTCTGTCAGGGCAGCTGTGGTGTTGTCAGTGGGGCTGCTTAGACTGGTCAGCAGAGCCTGGGTGGTGGAGGTGGTGCTTAGTGTGGTACTGGTGTTGCTGCTTGATGTGAAGGCTGGGATCCCTCTTGCTCTGGGAGACATCAAAGTAGTGCTGGTGGTTATTGTGGTGGAGGAGGATGTGGGGTGCTTTGCTGTAGCTTCTGGTGTGGGAATAATTCGGGGAGCTGAGGAGAAAAAGCATTTCAAGTATTTAATCATTTCAGATTTTATTTTTAAACATGTGAGACTACAGCAGACCTTTTCTTCCAAATTTCAACCCGTTATTTTTATTCCTTGACTTAAGTAGCTTTGCATGGTTTGCAGTTCTATATAATGCTTGTTTGTAATCATCTTCAACCCAGCAGTGTGTTTTGGACTTACTCGGATGGGTGCAGTTAAGTTTGCGGGTGTCCCCTATGAAGCCGGGAGCACAAAGCTGGCACTGCGTCCCAGTAGTGCCGTTGATGCAGCGGAGGCAGTGGCCAGTGTCGGGGTGACAGAGCTGGGGCGGGCCCAGAGGGTCTGCATTTCCATTGCAGTCACATGGAACACAAATCCCAGCTGATTTGTAGAAACCAGCACTGCACTCAACACAGTGTGGTTTGCTGTACTGGGGAAGGCACTGGTCACATACTGGAGAGCCACTTTGATCTGCACAGGAACAGAGGGAGGTGCACATCAGCTGCTGATCACTGCTATTTATGACTTTCAAGTACACAAGCATGATCTGAGCTTTGTTTGAGATTTAGGTTTACTCATGTTAAATATGAGCATTTGCTGGATTACACTTACTGCAGGGACAAAAAGAAAGTTAAACACATATAAAAAACCCCACATCAAAACACATTCTTTAGTCTCAACTTTGATCGATATATCATTAACATACATCCATCTTATTTCTTCTGCTTTGCCAATTCAGGAGTTTATCCCAGCTGCCACAGGGTGAGAAGCAGGTTGCACCCTGTCATCAGTCTGTCACATATATTACAAGCAGAGGTTCTAAAATCTAGCTGTAATGATGACTAGCAATATTATGTTGTGTTTTCTGAACAACCCTATGAACATGTCTGATCTTGTGTTATATTATACAACCTGAAATGAAACAGCTATTGTCGGGCCACTAGGTGGCTCAAGCTGACAGTATATGGATGTGAGAGAACCACGTTGTGTCATATCTCCAGAGGAGGGTGTGATTTTCCCTGTTTGTCCTGTGCAACTCAGTGAAAACACAGAGTGCTTATGCCTCAGCCAGGCCCACTATGAAGTACTCTGAAAAGGTTCTACATTTTTTTAGTGTTTTTTTTTTTAATTCTGGGTTAAAAAAAGAAAAACAGTGAGTTGTTTAAAGCTCAGTAATAGCTTGTATTCAACCAGAATTTACATGAACACTGTTCATCTGCAACAAGTTCATGTCAAATGTCAGCTTTCTCCTAGCCTTGAGCCACTGGTCACATGACATCTTCTGGCACGTCAAACAGAGACTGCAGTACTGCAGTGCACTCCCTTCAACAGTGTTGTGTCACCAAGAGGAAAATTTTCACCGGACATGTGTCAGATATTTCCTTTAGTATTTCCTGGACTTTAGTTCGGCTTTTAACACTATCGTGCCTGAACTTCTCTCCTCCAAACTCTCCCAGCTCAGCGTGTCACCAGCTACCTGTCAGTGGATCACCAGCTTCCTGACAGACAGGAAGCAGCAAGTGAGGCTGGGGGAGATCACCTCTGAAACTTGGTCCCTCAGTATTGGTGCCCCTCAAGGATGTGTCCTCTCACTACTACTGTTCTCCCTCTACACTAATGACTGCACCTCTAAGAACTCGGCTGTTAAACTCCTAAAGTTTGCAGATGACACCACTGTCATTGGCCTCATTCAGGATGGTGATGAGTCTGCATACCGGCAGGAAGTTGAGCAGCTGGTACTCTGGTGCAGTCAGCACAATCTGGAGCTGAACACTCTTAAGACTGTAGAGATGACAGTGGACTTCAGGAGACATCCTTCAACTCTGCTCCCCCTTACCATATCAGACAGCCCTGTGTCAACTGTGAAGATCTTCAAGTTCCTGGGTACCACCATCTCCCAGGACCTGAAGTGGGAGACCAACATCAACTCCCTCAAAAAGACCCAGCACAGGATGTACTTCCTGAGACAAGTGGGGAAGTACAGTCTTCCACAGGAGCTGCGAATCCAGTTCTACACTGCAGTCATTGACTCTGTCCTGTGCTCCTCCATCACAGTCTGGTATGGTGCAGCCACTAAACAGGACAAGAGCACACTGCAGCGGACTGTACGGGCAGCAGAAAGGATCATCGGCGTCCCCCTGCCCTCCATCCAGGACCTGTACCTCTCAAGAACCAGAAAACGGGCAGGGAAAATCATCACAGACCCCTCACACCCTGGACACAGACTTTTTGACCTGCTGCCCTCTGGCAGACGGTACAGAAGCCTGCAGACCAGGACCACCCGACATAGGAACAGTTTCTTTCCCCTCGCCATCTCCCTTCTAAACAGTTGACCTGTCACACTGCTCCCACTGCCAGACTGCAACTGCACCTTATGTACATTCTGTAGTATTCATTCCACCTCATTTCATTTCTGTCATCCTGTATTCTATGTATATAAGTTTAGATTGGTTATTTATAGTTGGTTTACACAGCTTTGTGTATGTATGTGTAATGTATATATAGACACGTGTGTGTGTGTGTGTGTGTGTGTGTGTGTGTGTGTGTGTGTGTGTGTGTGTGTGTGTGTGTGTGTGTGTGTGTGTGATTTACATTGCTGTGCTTGAGAGTCACCATCTACCAGAACCAAATTCCTTGTATGTGTCTGCACATATACATGGCCAATAAACACAATTCTGATTGTGATTCTGAAGTAAACATGGTGGTAGCCTTGATGATTAATCAAACCAAATGATCAACGCCTTATTTGAACAAGTAAATCAAGTCTGAATTGGATAAAATTCTTATCTGCCAAATGATTAGAATTTTTATTTTGTAATAAGTATTCAGTTTTAGATTTTAATTACAAGTAATATTATTTTAAGCTAAGTATGTGTTACACTGTTCAAAGGGCTCCAGTGTTTGGCAAACCAGCCTTTGCTTTTAAAGGGTTAATCTGTCTGCAGTAGGAGGATTTTTGCCATATGACTTAGAGGTGGGAATCATCCCCATGACACAAAATTATCACAATAATTCATTCAAAATGTGGTATTGTGATTTTGAACATTTAGTGATATGCTCAGTATTGCGATTTATTACCTTTTGTCAACTACAAATTGTCAAAGTCAAACCTTTCCAGTATCTTTTTTAATTAATAAAAGTTATCTCATGTCAGTTATTTTTTTGGCTGCAAAATGACATCAAGCATACAACGCTGCCAGTAAAAAACGCCATAATTGCCATAAGACAAAACTCAGTCAAGTCTGCAATCAGTCTGAAATTGAACTTGAATCCCCTTGAGTTGTGCTTATTGAGAGACTCATACAGACTGATGGCAACATGTTGGCAATCTGTTTGCATTTATAAATTAAACAGCAAGTATTTGCAAACTTTCAACAATCTGTCAGAGAGTTATTTCAGTCAGTCCAAGAGAATATGAGAACAACATAGGTAACTATCACTGAAGAATTCATAGTAAGACCAATGGTCATCCTGAGGCATCTTAATTGGCGCCATTAAAAACTAAGGAGCAGCGTTGCTCCTTCTCAGCCACTGCTCGTCCAACGCTGGAACAACTCTGGTCTAAGTTATAATTAAACTAATTTAAGTGACCGAATTGTATCACAATACATTATGCTGCTAACAAAGCTTTGTCTCTTTGAGAGCATCTGCACAAGCTAATGTGTGCTAATGTAAAGCTAGCCAAGAACAGAGACTGATGCTCAAGCCCAGTGCACGCTGACCCTAGCCCTGAACTTCAACAGGCAATATAAGTAGGGATGTGCAATCTTGCAGAATAGTAGTGTTTCTATTTCTATTTGTCCATGTTTCTACAGTAGAACAGTGAGGTGATCACTTTGGAGTCTTTTTGGGCTCATTTTCAACTTCTCTTTGTGTATCTGATGTAACTGACCAAGCCTGCAAAATTACTTTTACACACATCCGTGTGCAACAGACAAAACACAACATCAAGATGGTGGGGATTGGAGGATTGTGTTATTTACCTGGTAGAGGGGAGTTTTTAACACATCATATAGCAAACATTTACTTCAATCTAAAGGGGTTAGACAGGTCAGTAGTGAATATTCCACCAATATAGATAAAAAGTTTTTGCAACATGAACAATATGGCAAACGGTCCCATTGTTTTTCCCTTTTCAACACAAGCTGACAAGCCTGCAGTTCCATTTTACTGGTTCTCAGATAGCTCTTCTCATCAAAACACTGCTGTGTCCAAAGAATAACAGGTTCCAACTTTCTTATAACAAAGACTGGTTTCTGGCACAGAACCACAGAATGTGTGCTCCAAAACTAGGAGCCACTGATTTTCTTCTGACAGAACTTAGTTCTGCACTGCTCAACGTTCTGCTCTGAAACTTGTTGAAAAGTGTGTATGTCAACATGTTGGTGGTGGAAAATAAGTAAAGAAAAGAACCATCAGTTTGGTTCTTAAATGTTCTTTTCATGTCTTTGAAGCAGTCTGATTCTGCAGTGGGATAAATCTCACTGATACCTGAGCTACTAAACCTTACTGTTAGAGCTTTGATTTGATGTGCAAAACTGAACAGAAAAAACTGGGTCATTGAGCAGTGGGTGAAGGCACACAATTTGGCTATGAGAAGTTGAGAACTCGTATAAATAATGTGTGTGACACTGCAGCATAGTAGACCATTCCCTCCTCCAGTCGTCAGCACAGGAGAGCTGTCGGCATTGAATGATTTAAGCACAGATAGCTGCCTTCCAGTGGCCTAGATGTTGGTCTCCATCTACTGTAGTCACACGGCTGTGTTGATTTCCAGCAATACTAAGGAAGGCGCATCTGATAAGGTTGATTTAACCTCTGCTGGGGGTTCAAAGGCAGTCGCCTGCTGGGTTATACAACCAAAAGGAAACAGGAGCTGCTTTGCAAGCGAAAAGCAGAAAGCACTCCTCTTTCCAACAGCACACACATACACACATATGAGTGGTACTGTTAGGCAGGCAGGTCCCACATACACAATTATATAACACAAGACGATTTAAACAAATGAGTCAAAATATCTGATGAAGCTTAGAATAAACTGAAAGAGCCTGGCTGTTCTATACCACTGGGTAAAGACACAATCATACATGGATGATTTAATATGTGTGACCCACATTCTGAACTGGTGCAATGCTCCAGTTCACCTCTCCGAGTGTCAGTACAGAGGATATTCATTTACTGCAACAGGCCACATCAGCACATTTAGGAAGCATCTACCCCTCACAGTGGAGCTATGATACTGCATTGTGGCATCTTCTCACTTGTCACTGTTGCCGGGGCAACCTATACAGGGAGGCTGATCTCTTTCCTGTTCTAGTCTTGAGTCTGTGAGATCCTCGACAGCCGTGCACCACTAACATGAGAGCACCTCACCCTGTGAACCATCCCAAGCATATTTCAAGCTGTCTAAATAGAGGACATGATGATGCCCATCCCCCTGCTCCAGTCTGCTGCTGCCTGGCTGGCGCTGAAATGGCCCAGCTGTGAACATGCCGTCCCAGCTCCGCTCTGCCTGGTTCATGTCCCATCCCCTCCCTCCCACATTTTGTAACCTCTGCTATGGCCCCTGGCAGTGGCAACCCTGACCCGGCAGTCTAAGTGCATCTATACATGGCTGTTGCCATGCAGGCCACCACCAATAGTGGTGGAGGGCATATCAAGATGTAGCAAAGCTGTGTGCCCCAAAAGGGGGAAGGACAAGGTGATAGAAGACGATAAGCAGTAGAAAGCGAGGCCAGTGACGCAATGCTGAACACAAACCTCCAAAGGCAGTTTGCAGAAAGGGTTATGGTACAGTTCAACAAGGATGAGCTGTGATGTCTGAAGCACACCAACTCACACCATGAGAGACTCATCACTTGCACAGCACATGTAGCATGGTTCCTGGTCATATTTTATTTAACGCCTTGGAATGAAGTTCAGGCAATTTGAAGGTAACTGCCAAATTCCCTTGTTTGGTCGACAGCACAGTATCTTATTTGAAATTAAATAACTGTATTTCAAAACTGCAGTATATTAAATGCAGGTTCATCCCATGCAAACTGGTCTGCCTTGCATTTGCTTTAGTTTCAGCTGATTCTTAACTTAAGTATATCTAAGGAAGTATATCTATGCATGTTCTTTCATAGGATGGAGCCTATCCCAGCTGTCTTAGGGCGAGAGGCAGGCTACACCCTGGACAGGTTGCCAGTTGCAGGGCTAACACATAGACACCGACAACCCTTTGCCCTCACATTCGCACCGATGGGCAATTTAGAGTTTCCAGTTAACCCTATCCCCACTAACTGCATGTCTTTGGACTGTGGGAGGAAGCCAGAGTACCCGGAGAGAACCCACGCAATTAAACCTATTTACAACAATTTGAAAAGGTGTGTTTTTTAAACTTCAAAACAATAGCAATTGAAAGGCTTTCTTTACTGACATATTGATGCCAAGCTCATCTTTGGTCCATGATTTTTTCTGTATTACATATATATGTTATTTATGTTATGTGTTTCTCACTCACCAAATGTTAAATTTTGATTTTTTTACTCAAGAAAATTGAAGGTAATTGCACATTGATATGGGACATGTGATACACCATTTTATCATTTCAAACACTGTTGTTGACCAGATGCTGATCTTCATGTTTTTTTTTTTTTAAACTACTTCCTTGCGATGAAATTAAAGGAAGAATTGAGGTAGTCTGAGAATGTTATAGGGACTGTAGTTCAACTCAGATGTCAGCTCCACAGAGACCTCCAGGAGGTTGTGGAAGTAGGGCAGCAGCAGCCTGAGGTGAAAGAAGTGGGATCATATGGGAACTAGAGTGCTGATCTTTGTCTGGAAACATCGAAAAGACTGTGGTTTACAGTTGAAAAGTTATCAGAAAAGCGCAAAGGAAATAATTGATACTCCATTTCCAAACAAGTTGTTTTTGCAAGTCAGTTAAATCCCACATATAAACAAAAATAATACAAAAAGAACATATCTAATGTTGTGACTTGCAACCATGTTGGCATTTAAAAAAATATTGCATTTTAACACATAACATATCAGTAAAATTCAAGAAATGTTGCATTACACTTGGTGAAATATACACAAATAATTAGATCAGTTAATTACACGACTGGATATAGAAAAAAGCAGCAGATAACAATAGGGAGAGAATTATCACTTTTCATAGATGGTATGTTTCCAAACTGTTCAGCAATTTTTGAAATCATTATAATTTCAGAAAATTAAGCCATGCTAATGTAATATCCTAAAGGACTGAAAGAATCCTGAAATGACAAAGTGAGTGACTCATCTTTGAGCAGTGAAGCAGCGCTGTATTTAATGGTACAGTCACAGGGTGCAAAGCAGTGGCTGCACAGTGAGAAACACGCTGCTGTCATCATATTCAAAATGAGTTGATATCTGTAATAAAGTTCTCAGTTTCAATATGTTGCCTTTGAAATAATAGTTTTCTTTCAAATGTATAGTGGATTGCAAATCACTGGATTCTTTTTATACTTTACATTTTATGCAGTGTTGTGAATAGGCAGATCCAGGAACAGGACCAGACCTTGAAAGGCTCATTTTAATTTCACTCCATTCAAAATCTGCCAACAAACACAAGGTGTGTATGCAGTATATGTGGTATTATATGTAGTTTGCTTTTTAGGTTATCTAACAATTGGCTGCTGGTTGCTTATCTACATAATTTCTCTGATGTCACCTTCTTTCCTTTTCATCACATCTCCCTTTGACTGCATTTCTCTTTTTAGTTTGTATAACCAGCCAGCAGTAGACACCATGATGTCATTCCGAGTTATTTCCAGCAATAACAGTTTGAAGGTGGAAAATGCTTTCCAAGACATCATCACTGTCAGGTTTTTATGTCATAAATCCCAGGATTAATGGAGTATAAAGCCAGGAGGCCAGATCTGCTTAATCACTGCAACAAGCCATTGGATGAGCGCTAAATGCCTGACATGTGAACAAGTGCTCACCAGTGTGACAGGTGCCATTGGAGGTGGAGTTAGAGCAGGGGCATGGCACACAGGCTTCGGTCAGGGCAGCTCCAGGACTGCGGTAAAAACCAGGCTTGCAGTTCTCGCAGTTCGATCCCTGGGTGTTGCCCTCGCAGTTCAGACACACTCCTGAAAGGAAGAACAAAGGTCACAAGATTAGCTGTTATTCTTTCTTGATCTGCTTATGACAGAAAACAAAAGTAGTTGGTTATATAACAATGTAATCTGACGACATTTTAAAAATCTAAATCAAAGTTTTTTAAGACCTTTTTAAGACCCTCAACAAATGTGAGTTACACTCTCAGTCGGAGGAACTCTCATTTATACAGTTTTAAATATAAAACAATACTCAGATTGCTGCCTTCCTATATATGTTCCCTGTTTGCAATGAAACATGCTGGTAATTTCTCCGTCCACAAGGTTACTTGTTTTTTTTTTAAACTGTATATTTATTGAATTTTAAACTTTACACTGACACCAAGATTAAACAAGACAAAACCAACATAGTAGAACAAAACAAAACAAACAAAACAAAACAAACAGACAAACAAACAACCCGGCTCATGAATACAAAAAAATAAATGGAGAATCCAGACATTTTAGTTATGAGATACGATTAACAATACATACATGTAAAATAGCAGTGATCTGCTTGCATTACACCAGGGCCCGTGAGAAAATAGCAGAGATATCCAAACCAACATACGCCATAAATGGGTCCCATATTTTATGAAACTTTTTGTCCTTACTATGTAGCCTACATGTTAAGAAATCTAGTGACACATATTCCAATACCGTCCGGTGCCATTGAATTTTAGATGGCGCCGTGTCCGTGATCCAGTTCAAGAGGATACATTTCCTTGCACAGAATGTCAACAGCGCATAGAGCTGCTTTCCAAACTTCCCCCTGATTTTATCATTTGCCGCTCCAAGTAGCATACACAGTGGATTACATTCAGTGTCAGTGGTGAAAATCTTATCCAGTTCGCTCTTTATGAGAAACCAGAATTGTTGTATTTTCCGGCAGGACCATAGACAGTGCGTTAGGTTGCCCACCTCTATTTTACATTTAGGGCACAGCGGAGAAAGGTCTGAATTGTATTTATGGCGTTGAGAAGGTGATATGTGAACTCTGTGTAAGATTTTAATTTGGATTGCCTTTACTTTATTACAGACGCTCAGAGATTTAGCATTCTCCCATACTTCGTCCCATACCCCGTCACTGATCTCTATATGTAATTCTTTTTCCCAAGTCCTCTTCAAATAGGTTGCCAAATTTTGTTAACAGGCCATAGCAAATTTTTATAGAAATTCTAAGATTTGGCTGAAATATCTGCTTTTCACATTTAGAGACGGTCTGATTAGTAAGTATCGTTGTAGCCCTTTGTATGTGGTCCCTCACTTGTAAATATCTAAAAAAGTCATGCATATGAATGTTGTATTTATCGATTAGCTGGTTAAAGGACATAAAGTTAGACCCGTCCATTAAGTCAGAAAAGGTAGAAATACCATTCACAGCCCATTTCCGAAAGCCAGGGTCAGTGGTCCCAGGCACAAAAAGAGGATAATCGGATAAAAGAGATGTTAAGTACTAGTTTTTGAACCATTCGCCAAGCTTTAACAGTAGCTAATGTGAGTGGGTTGCTACAGAGCGTCGTTAAGGTCTTAAGTTTCCCCACAAAAAGCAAACTTTTCAGAGGGAAGTTAGACATAGAGCTCTCAATATCCAACCAGACAGGAGAGGGCTGTTGTACCCAGTCGGCAGCTATACGCATATGGGTGCTCAGCTGATATTTCCTTATATCTGGGAAATCAAGGCCCCCTTTTGAGGATGGAAGACATAACGTGGATATTTTAAGACGAGGTTTCCTCCCTGCCCAAACAAAGGAGCTAAACCAGCCATTTAGAGTTTGGATAGTTTTATGTGGGAAAAGAGTCGGAACCATCTGTATTGGGTAAAGTAGCCTGGGTAGAATATTCATTTTCAGAAGAGCAATACGACCGAGCCAGGATAACGGTAAGGACTTCCATCTCTCCAGATCTAGTTTGACCTGCTCAAATAGGAGGGTAAAGTTACTTTTATACATCTGTTCAAAGGCGGGCGTGACCCTAATCGCCAGATACGTAAAGCCCTGTGGGGACCAAGTGAAGGGAAATGGAGAAGGGACCCGTGGTTTTTGTTTCAGGCTGCCCAATGGCATCGCTTCTGATTTATTAAAATTAATTTTATAGCCTGAGATTTCGCTAAACTTATTAATAGTTTCAACCAGAGAGGGGATTGATGTTTCGGGCTGAGTCAGCACAACAAGTACATCATCAGCAACAAGGTTACTTGTTGCTTTCTGTGCAAAAAGAGCTTTTGTGCAGAATGACTAGAAAATGACAGAATTCATTTCATCAAGTGCTTTAAAGCAAAACTAAGAATCCTTCAGGCCAATTCCAAAACATGAAATGGTTTCAATTTTGATTGAATATTAAATTAATTTATTCATTTGTTTGTGTGTGTTGTTATGGCGTGTGTTTTATTGTATAATTTTTGTAACTGTGAGATACTTGCTGGTGGCATCTTGGCCAGGTACTAGTGCAAAGCAATGCAAAAAGTCTTGAGGCAGAGTGTATTTGATGTTTTTGTTAATACATAGCAGTAAAATGAATGTCTTTGGATTCTGGACTGGTGGTCAGACAAAAAAAATACATATTTTTTAATAGTTTTCACTGTTTACCATCAGGGTGAGGAGTAAGAGTCACGATTCCTATTTTTGTAAATATACCATCAAACCATTATTCGCTCTTACAGGAAATAGCCAAATAATCTATTAGAGCTTCCTTGGGTTGACATACTTAACCACATTCTAAAATATATCAAATGGCTGTGAGGACAAAGCAACAACTATGCTGAGACCGCTTAAGGCAACAGTTGGAATTTCACCAAATGTGCAGCTAATATTGCTGAACGCCAGATAGCATGCTAATATCGCTGAACTGCGAGCTACCAAACAGAAAGTAAACCCTGTTTGAAGTTGATTCTATGACCTAATTCATCAAAACTCTTGGATGTGATCTGGCTATTGGAACTCACTGGCTAGCCTATTGCCATTTAGAGTTTTAAATAATATAAAGTAATACTGAAATGGTGAATTTGGTTAAAAAGGTTTAAAATAATCTGGCACATTGCAAAGCAATCACCTTGCACTACATGCGGGCAGCCTGGTGGGCCAAAGAGAAATGCTTTTAGAATGCTTTGAGCATGTTAACAGGAATGGGTTTTTAACTTTCATGTTACTATATATACTTAATCATTCAATAAAAACCATAGCTCACTTCAGGATGAAGTATGTTGAGGTTATATTGAACTCCAAGGTAACATCCTGGCCTGTTACAACGTACCAATCCTGGATTGACCAATTGCTTTAATGTAATCACATTATATTTATTAGGCTTGCAATATATCCAAATCAGTCTAATAGATGCCAGGGTTAACAGGACACCGGTAGAAAATACAGGTACAGGGGAACTTTTTTAGTCTTTCCAGCCTTGTGTAATACCTGCAAGTCTCTTTTAGGCTGCTAAATAAAATCCAGGATGCTACGCCTGAAAAGGTGGGTACAGCTTTATTGCTCACCTATAGAAATTTCTTTCCCAAATAGGAAGCATTTCAGAAGTAGATAAAATAGCTTGTTGTGCACTCTGCAAAAATGTTAATATAATAATGTTACAAAGGCTGTGCAACTGCACCTTTAACACACCAACCAAGAAACAAGTTACATTTATTTATTTATATATAAATAGATCAGTCATGTCGACAGATATGATTATGACAGATATGACTGATAGGTGTGGATGTGGGATTAATACAGTTTTTAGACTACATAAAGAAAAGTGCTGTTGTTTTGAATGTTCAGTGAGACCAGGGAAGGACTGCATAAATACCAGTTCATTTGCATTTCCTGGTGATGTTGTGTTTACCTCTTCACTACAACATGCTCTGTCTTTCAACTTTACTCTGCTTTGTACCTTTATTTTCATTTAATGTTTATCTACAGATAACATTTTAATTTTACTGAAAACATATAAAGCAGGCTTTAAACCACTTGTTGGAAATACTTAATGTGGGTTGTTGCATTCAAGGAGATGTCTGATTGTCCATGCTAATTCTCACTTTAGCATAACTGCATATTTTTCGTCTTTTTTAAATTTAAAGAATTTTCAAAACATACTCTTTGCTTCAGTGCTTTATTTAAGAAAAAGAATCCCAGATTAAAGGCATTGTTATTCTTGTAAATATCTGTGACGGCATCACCACTACTGTGCTGTTTGGAGTTGAGCTTCGATGTGTGTTTGAACTGTTTTGCCTCTATGAGCTCTGACAAAGGTCATGTAGATGTGACTCAGTCTGCCTACAGGCTTATGCCATATCTTTGTGTAACCAGGATTTCAGCCATCACCACACAGAGGTTAAATTACTGTTTAAAGAAGAATACAGAAAAGTGAATATCTAAATGCAAAGACAGCTTGTTTTCAGTTCAGAGACACCAATTTATAAGCAGAACTTAATATGATAAAGTATTATGAAATTTGAATGTATGTTTTAAGGTTCAGAGAGATTCTAGTGAAACATCATCTTGTTTACTTATCCCTGCATCAGATACTTTTAAGGTTGAAAATAATGTGTGCTGAAAAAACAATAATGCATCTCTGTTGTGTTTATATGAGACAGTGTTTGGGATACTGCCTAATTTGCATTTGCGCAAGGAGTTCCTGTGTGAGCAGCCCTAGGGAGAAGCCACAATCGCTCTTTAAAGGGAGCTGTCAAACCTGAGCTATGGTAATCCACAGCACTATGAACACTGAGCCCAAGTGAAGGCTAAAGAGCTCCATCTGCGCCCGCATTATAATGCAAAGACATATGGCGTCTAAAACTGCTACACACATGCCCCACCCACACACACTGTCCCCCTGTGCAGTTCCTCCTTTTCAGGGCTGTCACTAGCCAGTGATTTCTAAGTCTCAAGGCCTGACTGCTGGGAAGCGAGCAGCAATCCTCCTTTACATTTGAAGAAGGTGCAAACTTTCAAGAACACAAACCAAACTGGAATTGCACCCTAGTGTTTAACTTGCTTCTCGGGTTGCTGAGACCACAGACTAGAGCTAATATTTACTTCAAGGAAGTAAAGTGGAGGAGTTTTGTGCTGCCAAAGATGAATTAAACTCGGCAGACTGTTCTCTGGGTATGTGATCAAGGTGGTACTGTAACCTGGACAAATCCAACATTTGAATTTAAAGAGTTTTATGAGTATTTAATCAGCAAAGACTGGACAATTTGCACTGCCTTTCTTATGCAATGCCAATGAACAAAACAGTGCATGTTGAAAAAGCTGCTTCTTTCATTCCAAGCTCTAACAGATTGGTGTTGTCCATGTCAGGGTTCTCAAGAAAAAGCCCAATGCAAATGCATCCAACTGAAATTGACTGAAAGTCAATTTTGGGATTTGCTTGTCTTCGCCTTGCTCAAGGACACTTTGACCCTACAACTAGTAGGTGTAGCTGATCAGTGTTTAAGCTTCAACTCCATTACCTGGAGTCTCTGAGCTGGACTTGTTCGCTGCCTTTTGGAGCGTTTCAATTGAATCATCTGACAAATAACACAAGCTGGTGTATGATACAGACCACCAAAGAAGTCTGTGCCTTTATTGAGTGAAATTGTAGTTGCTAGCAATAACACTGCTCCAACACAGTTTACTACTGGCTCTGAAAATCCACTCTGACAGCCAAAAACCAACGAGTGATGTCATGAATTTGGGGTTAAACCATCACAATATTTATATACATAAATATCAGTTCCATTTACAAATACAGGTTATCTGTTGTCATTATTATTAGTAGTCAGTACTGGTATCATAATAATAATATATATATTTTGTTTTTATGATGATTATAATTTTAAGTGAGGTTTCCACATAAAATGATGTAGGATAAAAAGCAGAGAGAGTAAAAGTTGTCCTCTAAAATGAAGCTGATTGTTTTCTTGGACTTTATTTATTGAGAAAAATGATATAAAAAAATCAGTCTCTGATAACAAATTACTTCAAAAAGGAAAGTGCTTCCAAATAATATTCATTGGAGTCAGTTTGTCTAAACAAAAGCTCTTATTTTGGAATCAGATTGTGCGGATTTGCAGGATTTTCTGTTTACAAGGCAGATGCTTTCACTAACTAAGCTACTGTGGCTCTTCACAGCTGACTCAGACAATCTGAATAATGAAAAATTACAAAACAAAATAGAAGGTTAGGTTTTAGTGACAATGAAAATGAGATCATTGAACTGCAGCGTTTGTCCTCAGCTGACTCACCGGACTGCGGATGGCAGTAGTTGGTGTGGTTGTTACACTGGCAAGGCCGACAGCCAGTGCTGCTGAAGTCAAAGAAACCCGGGTAGCAGTCATCACACTTGGGTCCATACACTCCTGATTTGCACACACATGTCCCTGAACTGTGGGGGCAGAACAGAAGACAAAAATCAATACCCAGTGGACCAAATACAGTCGCAGAAAGCATTTCAATGGAACATAACACCATGGCAGCATGTCAATGAGGTACTCTGTGTGTGTGTTTGGTTTTAACAAAAGGTTTCCCTCCATGTACAGTGGCCTTGATTAATTAGATGAGGTGATTTATTAGTGGCAAATGTGGTAAGAAATCATGTAAAGTAATTATATACTGGACAAAGCTATGTGGTGCTGCTGAGTAGCATATAAAGCTGGATTACAAACAAAGGTAGCTTATTAGTGGACCTCCCAGCATGCACTTTTTTGAGAGTGGGTACCTTTGACGAAAAATACACATTGTGCAAATGTATATTTATTACATACAAAGGTAGCATAAATCAAGGTTCACGGTTCTATTTCTTGAATGCTGAAAACAAACCTACCCATGAGAAAACCGTGGATTTAAGGTCATGTACACATACACAACCTATAGCAGGGGTGTCCAACTTTAGGCCTCAAGGGTCGGTGTCCTGCAGGTTTTAGATATGACCCTGGGTCAACACACCTGAATCAAATGATTAGTTCAATACCAGGCCTCTGAAGAACTTCAAGACATGTTGAGGAGGTAATTTAGCCATTTAAATCGGCTCTGTTGGATCAAGAACACATCTAAAACCTGCAGGACACCGGCCCTTGAGGCCTAGAGTTAGACACCCCTGATCTATAGACTGACTCTGATAAAGTACAATTTCTAATGTCAAATAAAAAAAAAAAGATTAGTAAATGAAATGATTAAACCACAGACTGTATTGTGTATAAAGATAGAGGACTTGCTACCGTCCTCTTCCACTATAAAAGGCCAGTGCCTGTGCAGCAGTGACCTGGACAATTGGACATAAGCTCCTGAAGTCTGTCTTGCCTAAATGTGAGCACATGTGCCTTAAAAATCACATAGCTCAGGAATATGAAACTACAACACATTACAAAGGTGCACATGTGATCACACAGAGCTATGAGGAGGTACTCAGAGTAGAGGCAGATGGTTGTTTCTACTCAAGTTCAGGAGCAGACAGTCTCTGTCTCAATTTCTAAGCAGCTCTTTGTAATTTATGTTTAAAAATATTAACAGCAGACATATGAGAGGTTTTAAAGAATACTGTGATCTTTGTCTGTCAGGTTATGAAACGTCAGAGCATCGAGCATCGAGGCTTTTATTGGCCACATGTTCTTTACATAACTGAGAATGATTGCTTTCAGCTGAGAAAATCTCATTGTATAAAATGTCTCCAAGAATCCTCCAGCAAACTTAAATCCAATTACATCTGAGTTCTTCAGCCATAACACACTTGCAACTGAGTTATTTCACATGGTAATGTGTCTTTCATAGATCAGACCTTTGCTCTCATTATCCTGTGTTAAAAATAGCAAATGCTCATTAATACAGTGTGAGTGTCAAGAAGAGATTTTGTTTTTCTCTCTCATCCACCTCTCACTGGAGGTAAATTCCTTGGAAGAGAACAATGCTAAATCGAGCCCGATCAGCTCTTAAACCCAGACAATGGACTCAGAAATGTAATCTCGGGACAATGACTTCAAAACAATTGAAGCAAATCACAAGTGACTCGAAGCACTTTCCATGAATGTGTGCGTGGGTCTTCATACAAACAAGGCTTTGTTAAAACAACTGCACTTAATGCAAATGAAGAGGCCCATAGCGATGCTTAGTGAGGCGTGGGCACTGTTGAAGACGAGGCTGGGAGATCAACAGTCCTCGATCCTCTGGCTACAACACACACACAAACATCAGGCACTAACAAAAAGTATCAGCGTGATACATCATGACCCTAATACAAGCAAGTGAAAGATATAATGTCCAGCTGCCAAAGGAAAAAATAAAAACACGGTACAAAAAAACAGATTTATTTAAAATTGCCATTTAATACTAAATAGAAAGATACTTTGCTCATCAAAAAATGACAGAAAATGTAAAGGGATTTGTTTTTACAATAGCCAAATTATCTGTATTAGATTAGATTACATTCATTGCCATTCTAAACAAAAAAAAGTTCATTTTGATTATTGATTCATTTTGAAGTGATTATAAACGAGTGTGTGGGGCTTATAGAAACTAGACTTTTGAAAACTGATTCAACATGAATTTTGTGAACCTGGAAAACTAACTAAACTAAAACACAAATTATTGGGGAAATATTATTTGTCTGTCTTTATCTGTTAGTTTGGTCAAACTTTTAGCTTGCAACTTTCCTGATGAGTCAGCGATGTGAGTTTGTAATCGAGATTCTACTTCGGCAAAATCAGTATGTGGTCAAAGAGAGAGGATACACCTAATATCGTCATCTTAAGAACGCCCCGCGGTTACACCTTCTGTTTGTGAGAAGCAGGTAATATGAAAGCTGCTTGTAAAGTTAGGGGGATAGGAGCTAGAGTTTTTTTTTTTTTAATGTGCTGAAACTTCCATATTTTATTGAGAAGAAAATAACTTGTAATGTTCTATCATTCAACTCTAACATTCACTCTGCATCAGGATCTGCGGTTAGGTGTACTTGAAAGCTGACTTTTTATCAAATGTGCAGCATCCCAGTAAGGCCAGATGGTCCACTGGCTTTGATTCCTTACTTTTCCTTGTACAAAATACAACCTTTCACCTTTGGCTAATTATACATGTCTATTTCTCTAAGAGGAAAAAATAAAAGAAAGATGTCAAACAAAAAACACTATACAGCATGCAGCTGCCTGAAATGAACACTAAAACATTTTAAGTATGCTATAATAAATAGCCATCTGTACAGTAATAAATACTACAAGGGACAGCAGCCGGAAAATCAGCTAAACTAACATGATGCATTTTTCCTTTAAAGCACCAACATGTTTCTGCTCCAGCTGCCTGGCAGTCAGTCACACACTGACCTGTGGCAATGCAACGCAATCTGTCATCAGTTTCTAGTGAGCCTTCCTCTGTGCGGAGCTCTAAATAAAGACTCATTTACTAAGAGCTGTGCTGTCTTATGTGCAGCCTGCAAATCCACCAGGCCCTGTGTTGCTTTCTCTCTCCTTTTAAAATACCTCTAATTCAGCGTTTTTCTTTTGGGGATCTTTTGTGGAATAACTACATACGTAAGCACAACAGGTCTGAAAACACTTGGTTAACCTCCAGGCCTTTATAAAGAGTTTTAACTTGGCTGGAAATTTAAATAAAGCTTTCAACAGACAAACTGTAATGCCAAAATATAATACTTCATTTGAAAGGTAATAGCCTATAGTCCCTGAAAATCGGTTTATAAAACATGTGGATAAAATAAAACCCAGCCTTACCCCTAGATGGGTTCTACCAGAAGTTGATTCATTCTGCTGTTATTTCTGCCCATTTAAAAGAAAGAATTTAATTTAAATACGTTCCTGGAGGGTTCTCTTGGGTGCTAAAAACTTTGAGGAGTGGGAGTCTTGCCATCAGCCAGTGTTTTGGCAGACTTTCAGTGCTGCCGTTCATAAATGTCATATCCCTGCTACCTTCACATATTCAGCTCATTTCAACACACTTCCTCCTCCTTGCTTTAGTGCTGGGACTTCTCAGTTAATATGGCAGTCCTGGCCTGACTGATGTTAAACATCCTGGATCCTGTCAGAGGCAAATAAATATGTCACCAGTGACTGATTTATATTCAGAAAGCTTCTTCTTGCAAAGTTTATTCTTGTATTTCCCTCTTTTGACTGATAAAGGCTACCATTATGCAATGCCCTTTACACTGTCGGAGCTGTCACATAAATTCTGATTTAACCTCAAACACTTTGCATGGTGTAACGTACAGAGGACACCAGATTTGATCTGATTTGTATTACTGTGGCTCATTCTATACTCCTACTGTTGCAACTATGTTTCCAATGATTCCTAGCAAGAGCTTTCTAATTCATATAACAATCGTCTGGTGATTAATGGTGAAGATGTGTTAGGATAACAGGATAAAACAAGTGTCAACATTTTGGTTACAGTGAACACAGAATTTTACACTGTGGTCTATATTTTGATCATAATCTTTCTGAAGTGGTTATTCTGAAGAGAAGAGTTATCTTATCTTAATGCAGCTTTACTAATGACTTTACATTGACGTGGTATTGCACAGCGATGCAGCCCGTCTGTTTGTCTACTGTAGCTCCATCTAATCTATAGGAACCCATAGGTTTGAACTAGGCTTTAAATGTTTACGTTGCATCTCAGTGGCCCTGCTTGTGAGATTATGAAGACCCTCTCTTTCTCTTCTGTGGCCAGAAGGTGGGGGTTTGTTATTGTTTTGATGTAGTTTCATGGCCTCGTGCTGGCCAAGCTGCTCTGCGTCAGATCTGCGTGTTAAGTAGGTCAGTATAACATAAGCAACAAAGCTTAACCCCATTCTGCTGCTGCTGCCACGCCAGCGCTGCCCCATTGGCTGCTCCTGTGTTGGATCAGGCCAAATGTCCTCTCTGTAACGGGGACGTTGACAGTTCAGTTAGCCACAAGGTTCAGTAAAAATAAACAAGGAAGTACACTAAGCAGGTTTAGTTGCTTTTCTGGTTGAGCAGTGAAATGCTCAAAGGGTGTGTTAACCAAAAGCGGAGCCAGATCTCCCTTTGCCGTCTTAGCCTTTAATCTGTATGAACGTGTCCAAATATTCCATGTTATAGCAGGGCTTAGCGCGTCTGGTTTTACTTTCACTTCCCACGATCATGAAAACAAAACAAAAACAAGGGGGAAGAAAAGGTTATCTTTTTTTAATGTAACATGCTCACATTTTTCTAGCACTTGGCAAAGTCATTTAGACTACAAGTCATATTTAACCATCGTTCATTTAGCACTTAATTCAATTTTAGCACTCTGTCTACCTCAAAACCAAAGTCAATTTGCATTCTCCAATTAACCCAACATGGATGTCTTTAAACACTTGGAGGAAGCAGGAATGCCTGAGGTACTAAAACCACAAAACAAAGAACACTAACAGGCTCTTGTTTTGTCTTGTAAATTTGGGGCACCCCATCACTTGCCTGTACAGCAGCTCCTCTCCTTACAAGCCCAAACGCACTCAGTATTTAGTTTAGTCTGTGCTAAGATCATTGCTTGAGATCAACAGGATCTACACAGGGGAAGCAGAACAGCTTTAATGATTGCAGGGTTCCTTTTTTGGGAATCTCTAATGGTTTCTCACCCCAGTCACCTTCTGCAGTGCCCTGAGGTCTCGATTGGATGTCAGCACTCCTAAGCTTTCTGTGTAGCTAACGAACAGGTCAGCAAAGGCACGCAAACCTGCTGTTGCCTGTGTTTTCTTATTGGCACTCAAACATCCTGCAGTGGAGCTGCAGGGTAGCAGGGACCAGCAGCTGCCCTTATGAGGAGGGTTTACACTCATAAACTATCCTGTGCCTAACTACCGACTTTACAGATGCAATATTCTGCTTTTCAGGGTTTTCCTTAAATATTTTATACACCTTTTTGTGTGTTCAACGGGTCAGCAGAGTGCAAAGGGAGTTCTTCTCTCCTCCAGTAAAGCCTGCTGCTGAACTCCCTCAAACTTCATGCTGACAACCTAGGCTTTTCCCCCATTACTTATCAAGGTCACCGTGTAAAGTTAGGCATGCCCTCAAACACAGAACGAGCAGCTGCCTCAAAGGCCACCATTTTTAATTTACTAGCTACAGTCACTTTTGCTAAGTTTAAATCTAAAAATGTGTAAAGAAAATTGAATACCCATTGGACTGAGCCAGCTTAAAACTGCAATATGTGAAGAATACTATGGTTGCAATGAAATTCATCTCTCAAATGGCAATACCATTTAGGGAAAAATTATTTGTGTACCTAATTAAATTAGCTAAAGGATTCTTTAAAGACATTTTAACCAAAACTTTCAATGTGCATTACCTTTAAACAAGCAAGCTACCTGATATAAAACACTGAATAAATGTAGTCCGGAAAAAGACTTTTGCATCTTCTGCGTCATTTCTAATAATACTGTTCGCCACTGAAATATCACAATCGATGCAGAGTAATGCTAGATGAACAGCAAAAATGCCTCCAGTGACCTGACGCAGACACAGAAACATCTGTAGCCAAAATCAATATTTCATTACAGACTGTGGTGCTTTTTGACACAGTAATGGTAAAAAAAAAAAAAAAAAAGCCTTATAGACATTGCCCACAGGATCTGACCCACATACACTACTGACTCCTGTGTTCTGACAGATACAAGATGATATTAAAGCTCTTTTGTCAAAGACTGGCCTGACCTAACCCAACAAACTGGGTAACAGTGTGTGTCCACTTTACATCACATGATTTGCAGACAGACAGAATGCCACATCATGAGAGAGCAAACGAGGGGAATCTCATTAAGGTTGTTAAGAAGACTGAGCAAGGACAGAGTTACAAATGTCACTCGGCTTTAAACAGTCGCCAGCCCTGAGAGAATTCTATTAGAGTGGGTAATAGAGAAGCTTAGTGTCCTAGGACAGGGTCAATAATGATCACATATTTATATGTCCGCATACAACAGCTACTGGTGAGTTATTTAGTTAACATTAACATAAACAGGTTTGACAAGTTCCTCATTCTCATATAGCAAAGCACAGACTGCTATCCAGTACCGTACAGTGCTTGAAACAGTTATTTCTTTTATTTCTTTGTGTTCAAAAGGGGAAGGAAATCTAGCTAAACAATTATTATTTAAATTGGTCCAAAATTTCACTATTGGTGAATAGTGAAATGCATACCGAAATATGTGTGAAACACATTTGTATTTGCTAGACTACCTAGCTAATACCTGATAAGGTAATAATATCAGCTGAAAATATTGTTTAACTGATCAGTCAGGCTCAAACTGAAATTAACATGGTCCTATTAACACTAAAGAGGACCTATTCTGCTCCATATTTAGGTTTGGTTTATTCACGGGTCAAAATAACTGCCACTGCCATAAGAGAGCAGAGAGCAGGAGGGTGGAGTATTCAGCGTGCAATGGTATTTAGGGAAGTGATAAATCAATTCACATGAACGTCACAAAGGTTTAAAAAGCAGAACACTTCCCTGAAACAAGATGCACATCATCCTCATTACTTCTTCACAGCTGTAGATTTCCAGTAAAAATGAAAAATAAGGAAATACTTTCTAAAGTAAGCACTATTCTACTAAACTACTGAAGGCAACCACCTATGTTACTATAGAATAATCCTATCTTGTAGTGGGTCTTAGTTAGGGATGGGTATTGTTTAGGTTTTATCCAATACCGGTGCCAAACCGGTACTTTTGAAATGGTGCCGGTGCTTAAACGGTGCTCGAACCGGTGCTTAAACAATGGAGAACACAAACTTTGTCCAAAAACCTCTTTTGTTTTTATTTTTAGCAGTCTCTTTTTTTCTGCAAAATGATAACCATTAGCTTTTTCTGTTGATACAATATACCTCCTTTGGTTGGAACCGGTGCTACACTGGCAGGGCTAGGGGCCAGGACTCTCCTCTTCGGGTTCTTGGGGGATGTTGCTAACTCCGGGTCCGATAACAGGCATCACACCCGCAGTAGATGTGCTCGGTGTGAGGTCTTGCAGCAAGCTATCAAATACGGTGCATTTCTCGGCTTTTAAAAAAACACTATGCGTTGCCAGGTGTTTCATCAGATTCGAGGTGTTACCTGCTTCGCACAGTATCACCTTAAAGCACTTGTTGCAGGCTGCTGAGTTTGCATCTTTTGCTGTGAAGTACAGCCAGACTTTGACGGGTTCGCCTTGGGCATTTTTAATCTGTAGCTCTGCTCTAAAAGAACGTACGTACCTGGGCCCGCCTACTATCCTCGGAAACGTAAAATGATTGGCTAGAATCCAAAGTGTATGACATCTCAGGGAAAAAAAAGCACTGAAAAAAAAAGCACCGAAATAAAGCACCGAAATGTGCGCTGCTTTTCGGTCTGGTTACTACCGTTTATGTCAGAACCATAATGGCACTGGATATCGGTACCCATCCCTAGTCTTAGTGCAGGACAACAATTTCCTGTCATTTTAGCTCCTCTGCCTATCAAGCTATCCTGTCTTTAAGAAAACTTTGATTGGTTACCCAATCAAACAGGTATTTGTAGCTGTCCTTGAGGTCTGCAATGTTGCTTTCTGGTAGTTCGATCCCCTCAATTCTGACTACCTTCCCTCTCTTCGTTACCATCCGACTACACTTCTCCAATCCAAATGACATTCCAATGTCATAGCTGTATATCCTGGTAGTGTGGATCAGTGAATGGATGTCTTGTTCACTCTTGGCATACAGCTTGATGTCATCCATGTACAGGAGGTGTCTGACAACTGCTCCGTTCCGTAGTCGGTATCCGTAGCCAGTCTTGTCAATGATCTCACTGAGGGGGTTCAGGCCTATGCAGAACAGCAGTGGGGACAGAGCATCTCCTTGATAGATCCCGCAATTAATGGTGACTTGTGCTATGGGCTTGAAATTGGCCTCTAGTGTTGTATGCCACATCCCCGCTAAGTGCCTGATAAAGGTTCTAAGGGTCCTGTTGATCTTGTACAATTCTAGGCATTCCAGGATCCAGGTGAGGGGCATTGAGTCATAGGCCTTCTTGTAATCAATCCAGGCTGTGCACAGACTGGTCAGTCTGCTCTTGCAGTTGTGGGACGACTGCTCTGTCTACCAGTAGCTGGTGTTTTGCTCCTCTTGTATTCCTGCCTATTCCTTTCTGTGACCCACTCATGTATTGAGCCATGTGCCTATTCATCTTAGCTGCTATGATGCCTGACAGGAGCGTCCATGTGGTACTGAGGCTGTGCTGGCAGATGCTCATGGAGTGCAGTCAAGCTCCTTCAGCCAGTAGGCGTGAACCATGTCGGGGCCTGGTGCTGTCCAACTCTTCATATTGGAGACCCTTTCTTGGATGTCTGCCACTGTGATGGTTATCCTGTTCAGGGAGGTTGCTGCGGTCTGCTCCTAGATCCATTAGCCACTGAGCATTGCTGTTATGCGTTTCATCCTTCTCCCATATGCTCTTCCAGTATTGCTCAGTCTCCAGCCTTGGTGGTTCTGTTCTCATATTGTTCCTCTGCCACTGAGCAGATGGTTGGATGGTTCTGTGGAGAACAGCAGGTTTATTCTCCTGCCTTCTATCCCTCTGGTGTACCTCTTCAAGCAGCTGTCGGTTATTGCTTGGCAGTTTCCAAGGTACAGGTTGCTGTACTTCTTAGGCACCTTCTTCATCGCATCTTTCTGCAGCTCCGATAGTTGGCTAACCTCCCTCCATGCTACCTTGATCTTGGCCTCTAGTCTCATCCTCATATCGGAATACTCTCACGGCACTCGAAAAGATAGTCAAAGCAATGATCAGGACACATGGACTAACCATGTTAGTGGCACTGATAGAAGAAGAGTATAAGGGTTTTAACTTCTCTCTGAAGCCCCCTTATATATATATATATATATATATGTATATATATATATATATGTATATATATATATATATATACATATATATATATATATATATGCAGGAAATCCACCTTCTACCTTACATAGTAACCAGAAACTCCTTTACGCCCTACATCGGAACCTTCAATGCCATTCAAGTGGCTGTGGCATACATTAACCTGGCGTGGAGTTGCATTTCTAGGGAGGTGCACGTCCAGTGGCGTAACTCATGACATAATTTACGGCATAGATCTGATGTAGAAGTACAATTCACGTGTAACAGAAACTACTTTTCATATTTTTGTTCTCCAGTGAGGCAAAGTTTGGGGGTTTTTTTGTTGTTGTTTTTGTTGTTTTTTTGCTTTGTTTGTTTGTTTGTTTTTACAATCTTACCCAGCCCTTAGTTTTGTTATATAGTTTTCATTCATTTGTCATCTTTTATTTTCCCAAACTGTGGCTTAATGTCTTTATATTGAGCATTCACCACACTTAACACTCCTCCTGTGAGCAGAGGTCACATCATTATCAGCAGTTCTGTTGAAGGGTGAGTTAATCTACAACCCAAGGCACTAAAAAGTTTGCTTGTGCTGAAAGATTTCCGTTTCCCCATTTTGTGTGCCCACTGCAACTTAGTTAAAGAACACAGATGATCAGTTCACACTGAGAACAACTAATGTCATCTGAGGGTAAAGAACAGACCAAATGCAAAGTACTGGAAGGCACTTTGGCCTCAATTTTTTTCCAACCCGACTTCCTCTTCCTGACATAAGCTACTGCTGTCAATTTATAAATTCATTAGTTTGATCACATGTGACTCTGAGTTTGAGGATAGTGGCAGATATTCACTCAGCAGGCCCTGGGCATGCTTTATTTTCTCCTTAGAGGCTATACAAGAACAAAATGACCTTCCATAAAGTGGTGTCTGCCTCTGTGCAGAAAAACTAAATAAAGTAGATATTCTAGAAAGAAGGTCTTGCTTTTCAATTCTAAGGAACAAATGTGGAATTCTGGCATTTAAATTGAAGTTTTAGAGAACTGAAAATAGGCGCTTTTAAGCATCTGCCTGAGATGTCGTGTTATCTATATTTGGCCAGCCAAACAGATAAATGCACCAGCAAACAAAAACAGTGACTCAGAAATGCAGGGGACATTCTTAAAAACACTCAGCATGTGTATGCAGCATGACATCACAACCAACAAAAATCTTCTGCTTCCACCCCGGCAAATGCCCCAACAGAGGCTCACAGAAGAGCACAGCGTTGAGCACTTGCTGTGAGCTACATGCTGTCCGGCAGTTACATAATGCTGCTTCACAGCAAAGCTCAGACTTAGTTGCTCGCTTGGATTTAGGAAACTACAACTGTGTTATAACTAAATGCTGCCATTAAAGCCTATCAGGCTCTCGATAACCTTGCCAGACTTTCTAGACCTTTTAAAAAGTGCTCTAGAGCAATAGTTCTACAGGCTTTCTGTGGGTCTTTCAAGGTCGTTTGCTGTTTTTTTTTTCACTTGTTTTCGGGTCCAGTCTATTTTCAGAGGAATATTTTTTGTTAGTTAAGACACAACACTGACCTATGAATCATTCAATCATAAAAAAGGCAGCTAACCTAAGGGATGAACCAGTGCTGTATCTGCACTTGAAAAATAACTGAGCAAAGACCCAATTAAAGGGAACTTAATTACTAGCAACTTGTCACAAAAACACAATATGTTATCACTTCACAAGCTGAATCTATGAAAAATGCCAAAAATAACAGTTTGACAGACAGTTTTGCAACAACAATGCAATTCCCAAAAAAGCTATTAGCTGAAAACTGTACACAGACATTTTAGGTATGTAACAGGAAGCAGCATTGTTAGTTTCCAACCTTCTAAATATCACATTATGCCAACAACACAGGAACAATATGTTGATGCATAATAACATGCCATGTTTTTGAAATCTTTATGTAGAGAAACAGACATACATAATCTACATAATCTATGCATTTTATTCATTATTAAGTTATGTAGAAGAAACATTAACAATTTACATCTTTCTTAGCAAGGTTTCACCATTTCCCATTTCATATTTAAAAAGAAATAGATTCCAACTCAACAAGTACAGTAAAGGTTTTGGTTTGGTTATACTGACCAATTTTTTTTCCAAACAGCCAAACTCTCTCATTCCTAAGGGTGTAAGTTGCTCTGTCACTCTAGTAGAGTTAGCTTGTGAGCTTTCTGCCATTGGCATAGTTGCAAATTATTCCTGGCCTTAATTAACCCACTGTCAGTCCAAACGTTTCGGGAAATTTGTATTTTTAATTTTTTTAGGCACAAGCATTTAAGAGTTGTAGTTGAATAGCTTCATTAGCACAGAAAAATGTTCTAATACTATTTTTTTCTTCAGCAGTTCTGGGGCTAAGAGCTTAATTCTTGTGGAAACGCGGCTGTGCATTCTGTTCAGCTCCGAAGAGCAAGCAGACAGTCCTACTTGTGTAAGAAAATTCATCCAACAATATTTTAAGCAACACTTAAAATATCAAACACTTGTTTGATATAAACAAAGTCATATAATCTGCAGTCTTAAGATGTGAAATGTTTAACTGTTTTCAGCCCATTTCCAGTCTTTATGTCAGACTATGTGAAAGAGGGCTCTTAGTGAATTTTCTGACAGAATTAAGTAGATTCTCTAAAATGTTCCAGTTTATATTCTTGCTTTGGCTGAATATGCAAAGTTAATGACAGAGAGTAGGAGGAACTTTACAGGTGTGATGAGATGTCTGTCGGGAGTGAAACTCATCATGTTCCATGCCTAAAGGTAACTACGCCTCCCCAGCTTCTTGACCAGGTCAGTAATTCCTGAACTAATTCTTTGAAATCTTGGTATAATTTCTACTGTTATCACTGTGATTTCAGTGAACATGACCACAGCACATTACTTCAGCTCATTACTTAATGGGAAAGAAACCTAAAGCAGCAGGCCAGGGGGTCTGAAAGCTGGTTAATCTGGATAAGTTACAATGCTAAGCTCCTGAATGAGGCTAGGCTAGGCCGGGATGGTTATCAGAGGCCAGGCGCAGACATCTGAGGAGTGTATTTGGTGTGTTGCTGCGTGAAAGCCCAGAGCCCCAAAATAACCTTCCTGCCTCCACCTTTACCATCATTTGAAAGCGCTGTGCACGCAAAATCTCAATCAGCATGAAAAACACATCCTGTAGTTGCATCACAGGACTCCACCCAGTAGGATTTAGTTCAGGTGAGTGACATGTTTCTCGGGGCATGACAAAACAAATCCTCCACACGCTGCGGACACTGACTCAAGCTTCTAAACAGCAGCTTTCCTTTTCATGGCTAGAGGCAGAAAGTACAGCCGCTATTTTTACCGCATTCCTAACCCACACACGCAGCTTCTTTTCCCAGTCTGTTCTTGTGACTGTAGAAAGGCTGTGTACAAGAGCTGTTGTGTGTTCTTTGACTGGATTTGAGAAGTAACCGGGGTGGGTAACATTTTGACATCTTCCAGGAGGCCTGCGGCAAGACGGCCTGGATCAATGAGCAGAACAATGATGAACACCATGTCTGAGCACAGCTGATCCCTTGAACATCTCGGCCCCATCTTTAGAGATAACAAACACTAATTCACAGCAGACAGTCTGTTCAAGCTTGGTGTGTCACAGCAGTTTTGGAGCTAAAGTTAAGACTCCTTTAAAATGCTGCAGCCAATTTGCAGGTACATTACAAATCAGAGGTCTGCCTTTGTCCTGATAACCCACTGTATACAAAATGTGTACAGCTGGTCTACATAATAAAAATACCTGAAAGGGTTCATGAAGGCTCAAAGTAAATCTCAGTAGCCTCATAAAGAGGATTTGTTTCAGAGTTTAGATCACAGTGACACAATTAGAGTCTTAGATAGTGCTTCTCTACTCAACCTCAGCACTCAAAACACTTTATACAACATGTCTTATTCACCCATTTACACCAGTTCATACAAGCACTTTTTTCTGTCCAACATTCACAGTCTGATGGATGTGTCAGAGAGCAATTTGCAATATCTTGGCCAAGGATATTTGGCATGCAGGCAGGGATCAAACCAGCAACAATTCTGATTACTTTCTGATTAGTAGATAACCTGGTCTACCTCCTGAGCAACAGTCGCCCTGTGTTCGACAAACTGGTGGTTAAATGCAGTCACTCTGTCGTTAACTCACGTGCAAATCAGTGCTGTCACTAAGCCCTTTATGCAAAACATGTTCAAATTCAAGTTAAGCCAGTGACTGAGCCAGTGTTAAAGGAAAGCCCGAATGATGTCTTCGTTTTATTGATTTTACTGGTAAGTACTGACCAGTTGTAATATTTCTCTTATCCAAAATGGGTGAAAGCTTTTTTTTCCCTCCAGAATTCAAACAAAAGCTTGAGGTCATTTCAGGTGTAATCATGTCCTAAAATTTATTAGCATTAGTCCCAAATTGGCTTCCATGGTGTCAGAGTTCGTTTTTTGAGCAATAGTTCTCCAGTCTTTCTGAAGGTTGTTCTCAGGTTTTTCTTTAAACCCTGAACATCAGTGGGAACAGGTCTTCTGGAATAATGAATCCAAATTTTACATTTTTGAAGTAGGACAGAGGTACAGCAGTGAGTAGTCTGCAGCCATTTTTAAAACATGCTGAAGGCTCTGTCGTGGCTTGTGGCTGCATTTCAGGCTGTAGCGTTGGGAGTGGGAGAAAAACCCATTCGATTTTGATGCACCATGGAACACAATCTAGGAAAAATCTGAACAGTAACAGATTAATTTTTCATCATGGCAATGATCCCACACACACCACCAATGCAGTAAAGGGATACCTAGATAGAAAAAACACACAATGAAACACTATCAGTCATCGACTGGCCTCGCCAGAGTCTAAATCTAAACATTATTGAAGCAGTGTGGGAACATCTTGACAGAGAATGGAACAAAAGGAAGCCAACATCCAAAACAGGCTCTGGAATGACCTCCAAGAACCCAGAAAAAATATTTTACTTAACTACTAAGAGATTAAAAGACAGCTTGCCTACGACAGTCTAGACTATGCTATGAAGAATAAAGTTAGTCATACCAAATATGGACTTTCACGCTTTATCTTATACACTGTATTTCCATTTATGTTTGCACGTTTTAACTGATCACTGCACCCATTTCCCAATTTTCCAGCACAATACAAAGAAAAAGAAAAAAAGGCTCACCCTACTTATCAAAATACAATGTCATGCCATTGGCTAATGATCAAGTGGACCGGCCCATACAATCTGAGCACTTAAAGAGCTTTCTACTACAATCTTCCTGCCATCCACATTCATACAATGCTTTCATTCTACGTCTTATAAGCACTTCATCCAAGAAGGACACACTCGCACTCTGATGGACACATAGGGGCAACTTCACTTTGAAACACGCTGGAAGATCCAGACACTGACCGTGGGTTAACAGTGGGTCAACCAACCACTGTACCTTCTGATCAACAGCCGCTTCTGCCCTTACCTGAAAGTCTAGGCTGTGATTATGTATACAGGAAAAAAAATCATTAACTTGCTTATCTGGCTCTGATTTTTATGCCAAATCCACCAGAGTAGTTGCCTGTTTATACACACAACAGTCAAGAAACCATGTTTAACACCAAAACAGCTTCAGAATTGACTCTCTCTGTTTTGTCCTTCACCAGTTAACAAAATACCCAACTTTACCTGATAAATACTAGCAATGTGGTTCTGGGCAATGTAAGCATCTATTTCTGCTGGTCACTGTTGGGGCAAGCAGTAAGGCTGAACCAAAACAACAAGCTGAAAAATGCTAAAATACAGCCCCACTTACATTCTATACGGTGGTTCGAAACACAGTTGACATGCGCATTTTATACCACAGTTAGGCAGAAAAGCAGTAAATATGTAAACAAAGCTTATCTGATTTACTAGTGAGACACAGCACAGAAATGAGTCGTGTCTCTTCAGTTGTGTTGACAAAACAAACAAACTGACTTTTTTGCCAGAGGCTGCCCTCACAGGGAAACTGAAAAAGCAGCCTTACCTGTCACAGAGGGGGTTCACTGCACCGTATGAGTCGCAGGAACAGGGCTGGCAGCCACTGGTGCCATTTGTGAAGTAATCCTCCTCGCAGTCCTCACACTGCAGACCGGTGTAGCCCTTCACACACGAACACTGACCGGTGCTCTTGTCACAGTCGTCGGGATGTGAAATCCCCTCAAAGTCACTGCTGCAGTTACAAAGGATCTCTGAGTGAGGGGTGGCTGGGGTGTGACAAAAAAAAGGGAAAGACAAAAAAAATGTAAATAATGCATGAAGGACAACAGTAGTGAAAGCAGCTTAGTACTGACCACACTAAACAAAATGATGAACATTGTGTTTATTTCACAAATATTATTTCACAATAAAACATCTGAAATGCGACAAGCAGTCACTTATGTGTAATGTGCAAAACAGGGATTTTAAAACCTTTTTGTTGTGACCCTTAAAGATGAAAATACATATACGTTTCCCTCAAAATCATAAACCATTCAACTTTTCATCTATAATTTTTTTTACCCTGGTTTCACCCTGCTTGTTCAACACTTTCTCCTTTTCACTCCCTGTTTGTTTAGGTCTAGCAACAAACTACTTTGTTGGGATTAGGTAAAAAAAACAAACATTGCGTTTTGGGTTAAAATACATCCTTTCACAATGTTAACCACATCTTACACAGCAAACCTCTCCCATCGGCAATAAGCGTCTTTGCCATTTCCTTGGATACCACAGTTATGTGTCCCACAACTGTGACAACCGCCAGCAGATTATACAGTCCCGATCAAAAGTTTAAAGCACTTGAAAATGGCAACAACAACAAAAAAAATCATATTTTGTACGGTTGGATCTTAACAAGGTTCTAACAAGCTTGGAACCAAGCTTTAACATGGAACAAGGAGAAATGGGAGTGAGACAAAACATTTGTTTGAGCATGCAATTTATTAAAAACAACACTTAAAGTGAAACATGGCATTAACTTAAAAGCTTTTTGCATTTGGAGGTCACTAAAATTACACCACACCCTCTCCATGACCCTAGATTGGTCACCAGTGACTTGAGCCCTACTCCAGGAAGAACCTTCAACAAACTCTGAGTGTAAAAGTAAACTCTGAGTGTAAAAGTAAACTCTGAGTTGATTAACTCTAATCTGTAACTGAGTTCCCTGTTCCAGACCAGCTGATCAGAGCAAGTTCAGTCAATTCAGAGCATGTTCATGCGCACATTCAGCTGCACATGCATGAATGTGGAAAGGACAATCTGCATTTGTAATCCGGTGGCCTAAGAGAAATGAACACATGTCAGTACTGACTATGATATTTACCTGAAATCACAGCAAGGAAGAGGAGTAATTATAATCAGCTTGAGATACTATGTCATCTTCATAAAAAGTATGAATGTTTAATAAAAAAAAATTGATACAAAAAAATAAATGTCTGCTGGCATCATTTACCCAACTTGAATTGTCATTAGATGAAGCTGGAACCCTAATTTAGATTTGATTTGTAAATCTAATTATTCAAACTGTAGGAGTCAGAAACTGAAGATTAAAATATGGAGAAACAGATCAGACAGTTTACTGATAGACCTGCTGTTAATTACCCAGATAGCAAAAGATCATTTTGTTTTTTCAATATTTATTCAGTAAAAATTTAATCTACTGGAGTACTATAACAACCTCACTTTTTTTAAAAATACAATTTTTTTATTTTCCCCACTACTGGATTAAAACCCTTAATGAGATTTACAGAAAAACTCTGCTTTAATGTTCCCTTGTTAACCTGATCTAACAGCAGCTTCCCTTACAAATGATGGCTCTCTTACAGTCATAACAGAGATGCTGTACGTTACTTTCCGTGAAGCTTGCATTTAATAAAGACTTGGAAAAGTACTATCAGTAAAGCTAAACATGATTTTACTTCAATACTTCAATACAGTCTTGGGGGATGAGCCATTTTAAATAAGGAGCACAGATTGTGCCAGGGAGTAAGCCATTATGAATGGATCTAATCAGAGGAGCTAGGAAATGATGAGAACCAAAGATCCGGGCCCGACTCAGTCAGAATCCGTGATCCATATCCATTTTGGATGTCAATGTGAGGACGCCACTTGCACTTGGCCTAACCCATGCAGGTGTTTGTAAAAACCCACTGAGACATGTTCAGACTGAATTTCAGACCATGTACCTTTCAAAATGTTGTTTGACATCATTTCATGACTGAATGTCAATCTGTGAACAAATTTTAACACGAAATGTCAGAACGGACTTTAAAAACTCATTTAGTTGTATTATAGAGTCTCATCTCAAAGATCCCAGCTGTGACAGGCATTTTTCTATGACTGTGACCATTTACTATATGACAAGTGATTCATCATTGATCAGTCTTCTCTGTCTAAAGACCCTTTTTTTTAAATAGTGATTGCTACAGTAAGACTCAATAGATGTTTGCAGTGGACAAAAACAGGCTGTCACTCTGATAGCTCCATTACTGCCCACAGAGTCAGAGTTAGCAGGATGGAGACTAAAATTTTATTCCGAGTAGATAATAACTCTGTCTCTGTCCTTATATACTGACAACTGAGTGAATGTCATAGCACTCATGTTCATTAAAAAAAAATAGCACACTAACATCTAAGTGTTTGTAAAATGAATTACGCTTTGACAGCAACTTTATGAATGGGGAAATGTGGCATCACACAGGTGGATCAGGTGCAGCAAGAGGGGAAGAGTGAGGAAGAAATTGAGACTTTGAAGTTTACAGAGTCTGTTACCATGGTGACTGATTCAGTTTTTCCTGGAACAGAAAACCCAGAATTTCACTCATCTCAGTTCAAACATTTGAACTAATGTTTTAAGCCTTTTTATAGCTGATTATGCTGTCACTGTCATTGCAGCATTGCACAGCTAATGGAATCGGCGTGATGCACTGTGTTTGTAAAGAGCAAAGTCTTTATGCTAGCATTTGTCATAAACCAGTTTAGCCCAACATTACACAGACACCTGCCTTACACATTTACTGCACCTGGAAACTTTGGAACTGGTAGTGGAAGAGAAATTTAATTTGAAAATGGACCAAATGTGAGCATGCCCAGAAATGAAGACACTAGGAGCTGCCCTGGCTTCCACCATCGTTCACTTTAAGCTGCACAGTCGAACCACAGTCCCCTAATATCATCTGCATCTAGGAGCTGCCCACTGTGTTGTGCTAAAGAAGTGCACAAAGTTACACTTTGCTCATCCAGATTTTTCAAAGGAAACCTTGTCTTTCTTTGGCTGGTTTCTGTTTTGCTGAAAGCACAATTCACTTATGCTTCAAAAAAACAAAAAACAAGATTCTCATCTCATGGAGACTCTAGACGGTCTAGAGATAAGTGTGCAACTGTGCTGCATATGAAGGGTTTCTGCAGAGGATGTAATGACAGACATGTGGATGAACCCACAGAGTGCCAATCTATTATTCATCTGATCTCGGGCTAGGTGTGGCAACTGAAGGCTCGACTGTGTGTCTCCACTCTGTGCTCAGCAGTGAGACAAAGAAAACAGACAAATAAGAGAGCAGAACAGCATGTTTTTATATGTGGTGTGCACACAATACCTCAACTAACATTAAGAGAGGAAAGGACAGCTGAATTTTAATGCATTCCTGCTCAGGCGTCCTACTCAGATTATACTCGTCTGCCACTGCTGCTTGGAGTTTTATGTAACTAATAAAGGCCTGTGGTTACGCAAGCTTGTTGAATATACAGTCTGGGCCTTTGCTACAGCAATGTCCGCAGAGGAACTGTCAGTTCTGATCACGCCTGAAAATGTGTGCGATCCAGCGAATGCATCACCCCTAACACACGCACAAAGTTCATTCTTAAAACCCAGCTTCCGCTAGGTGTGAGATGATTCTGTGAGGCCACGGCAGCAAGTTTGATTTAGATTGCACTGGAACTGCGTGCAGCGAGGAAGAGAAGGTGAGGAGGAACCGAAGCAAGAGTTCATCTTTCTCCTATTTAACTTGCTGTAAAGGGTTGTGACAGCATGGCTGCTGGTATTCAGGCACAGGCAGTGGCAGACCGCTCGCCATGAAAAAAGAACAAGAAAAAAAAAACAACTGCCTCCTGTCCTGCCTAATTTAGAGCTTGCTATGGTGAAAACAATCATTGTGCTTTGAGATTTGTTTGGAGAGTCAAAACACATTATCTTCCATGAAGCACTGGGAGATTTTGCAAAGTAAAGCTGTGGAAAAACACCACATGGTACTGGTCTATGGGGCCTCTGCCCTGGAAGAGAATCTACTGAGGTAGCCGAGCGAGGCGTTATCCCGAATGATGTGATGATGTCGTGTGAGTGGCCTTCGCGCTACAAGAATAGAGAGTGTCGGGGTTTTTGAAGTTACAAATCTAAACAAGGCCAGCTGAAGTTTCCATTTATGACCTGACACGTGGCCATGTGTTTCATTTTGACCTCACGGTTCACGTAACAAAGTGGATCAAATGACTTAAAAGGAGAAATGACTAAATGCCTCACTAACATGAAAAAGGATCCAGGAAGCAGTTTGGTAAATATGCTGCATTTTGACTGAACTTTAAAGTGGATCTATTGCTAACACTTCCTGCACTCTGCTAGAGTATATTTGCATGAATCGCAGTTCAAAAATCTTTATTTATCTGCTTGCGTGCAGAACCTGTTTTTCCTCTTTGGGCTAACTTTTTTTTCTTATTGGCTGTCAATTATGAACAGAAGGTCTGAACAGCAGGTGGGTGGGGCTTCTGTGATCCCAGCCAAAGTTCAACATTTTAACTTTGTTGCTCACTCATTTATTTCTAGCTCTATACTTCAATCCTTGAACTCTACTAGAGCAATTTTACATGATTTTGGTTGAAAACCATTCTTAGTTAACATATACTAGGCCCTGGCTCACCTCCTCAGTTCGCCTTTTGACTGAGACAAAGCTGTTTGTTTCATTCTGCTTTAACCCATCTTACTAGCGACTGTCTGTTCACTTTTGTGCTCATAGCGAGAGCTGTGGCTGGTGACCATATTAGGGATATTACCTCTATATAACCAAGAGCACAAAAAACAGCCTGAAACTCAGTGTTTAGAGCTGTAGCCTGAGCTTTTAGCTGACAGGGATTACTTGTAGGTACATTAACCTCATTATTTGAACAATCATGCCTTTTTAATGTGAGCATCCACCATGGTGACAGTGTGCATATGACAGAAAATAAGGTAAACCAATTCAAAAGCTTATTTTGTCCAACCAGAATGCTTATGGCGCAAACAGACTTACACATTTATTACTTACATATTATGAAAAGAAAAATAAACTCGAAAAATGTTTTTTTGATAACGTTTAATCAGTATCAATAGAATTTTTTTCTTGTTTATGTGCCATGTTATAGACTTATAGACACTCACAGCTAACTATAACAGTAAAACCACTTACAGGTGAAATGGATAATGCTGATGTGGATGTTACTTTGTAAAGGGCTGCTCGCCTAAACACTGTTGCAGACCAAGCAGACCCCCATGGCGGCAGCCTCTTGGCTTGAGGAACAAGACAAAGACTCCAGGGTGTTTATGTGGCCTCTAAGCTCCCACAGGATCCCCTGCTAACATGCAGGTACCTGACAACACAGATGAACACCTTGAGGGATTCCATTTCCATAACATAACAGGTCAGAGCTGGGGAATATTGTGCTTGTTGTGTTCATTTCTGGAATACAGTTGTGATCCAGCACCAAGAAATAACCTCTGAGCATCCACCAGGTCACTGGTGATCCACTTGGCGACAGAGTTAGTTTGTATTTTAGATATATGCCACTTTCAGAAACTAAAACATGTTGCCTCTCAAATTAGGCCTCTTATGTATATTTTAGCATAACGCTACTTCTGTTATAAGGTTAAGCCAAAATCAAACTCGAAACAGTCAAAATGGAAGATGTTCTTTAACAATGTTCCACTGAACATTTGTGCATCTTTAATGGCCCATCTACCAGGAGTTCAACCAGAACCCAAGCTTTACTTCTTTCCTCCCAAACCAGTCAAATCTGGAGATTTCTCAATAGCCATTTATGGCTGCAGCACACCACGACCAGCTTTCTTAATCCGCCACCATCACTAAGATGAATGCTGACAGTCAGGTAGGACACAGTGAGGAGAACAAAGGGGTCACTGTAAAAAAAACATGACTAGATTGGACCCCCTGGTGTGGGGAAGCCAATATCATTCAAATACAGTAGCCTGAATTTTACACTTAGGTTCAGGAGGTGTGCAACTGTGTGTGTACGTGTTGGTGTGTGTAGTGCACTATAAAGCTACAACCAGAACACAGTGTGGCCCGGGGAGATAGGGGATAAAGCTTTTACAGACAAAAAGGGAATAGACAGTGTTGAACAAGAACACATAAAAAAATTTTTTTATGTGGTTTCAACAGGATAAGGGCAAAAAAAAGCCAAAGCACGAAGACACACCATCTGCTGAAGGTGAATTTTGGACATTTGTGCGGTATTTGTGGCAGACTGGAGAACAACACCATGGATGCTGAGATGTGTGTGAGGTGTGAGAGGAGGAGGGGGCAGACTCCCCCACTGTCATTGCTCATTCATGGCTTGGCCTGCCTAGCCATTTTGCTTGGATGGCCTTGTTCTGAATATGCCAAGCAAACAACAATGGAGAAGATGAAGCAGCTATATGAGCAGCGTACTCCCTGTCAGCTGCAAACATGGCTGCTCTGACTATACAGGATCAAGGCTTGGATGAATTCTCTGTGAATTGGAGAAACTGAGTGAACAACAACAGGATTACACACCCCCTCAAACCCCCCACACCCAACCCCAACAATGTAATATATGTCACACTCGTCCTAAAATAATAATAATTAAAAATGAAACCATATGTTAGAACGGAGGTGTGCAGGGGGAGCATCTAGGCTCTTTCTTACTTTCAAAGGGGCACACTATGCACTCTGAGGCGTCTGCCCATTGTTGCAATCTGGTTAATTCGGTGGATGCGTCAAACCCACGGAGCCACCATCCGAGCCTACTGATGTGACTGCGCAACACAAACGTTAAATCTGCAAAGGTTCCTGCTTCACAGGACTTACCCTGGCTGCTCTCCACTGAGGTAACAGATGTGCCGATATTATCCGCAGCCCAGGCATCGTTGGCCGTGCGCTGGGAAACCATGGACACCAAGGTCTGCAGCATTTTCTCCGGAGTGAAGAGGGATGTTCGCGCGTCGGCGGACCGCTTGCGCACGCCGGTTAGCCTGGAAAACGGTGTTGTTGTTTGTTCTTTAGTGTATGGGATTATTCCAACATCAGGGGCGTGAATTGTGTTGGTGGGGGTGGGTTTCGGGTCCGTGGTTGGCGTTTTGGAGATGGCCGTGGTGGTGGAAGGGTCGGCTGAAACAATAGTCGGCAACGGTGCGAGTCCGGCTGAAGGCGAGAGAGTGAACCAGCTCTCTGGTAAACTGCGAAGCATGTCGTTGCGGAAGGTATCCCAGGCATCGGAGGCTGAGCCGCTTTTCCCGGAGATAGACGACGCATCGTAGGTACTGATGCGGGGCGCAGCTTCAGAAAACCCACTATATACATACAAAATAAATAGTAAAAGCAGAGATATGTACATCATTAAGGACGTTAACGTCATGTTCAGCCTCAGCTCTCCATGTAAGCCCCAGTAATGGTCTTCCTCAGACCGTTCCCTGAATGGACGTGTACTCCAGCATTGATGTCTCCCAGCGGCGGCGTACACTGCTGTTTGTTGCCCTATGAACCACCGTCAACACTTCACCTGCGCTGCAACCTAGCGCGAGCCGTTCCTCAGATCGACGTACCAGTGAGCCAATGGGAGCCCAGGAAAAATGCCCTCGGGGCACTCGATCGCTCGTTGATTGGATAGTCCCTTTTTCACGCCGCAGACAATAAGTTGTAAATTATCAAACGTCTCAGCCTCCCCGAAAATTATAACCGGTTTCCATTCATGAAGTGGACCACGCTAGGAATCATTTTTTGTATTGATAGGGTACTTTGTAAAAATAATGTGGCAAATGTAAGTTTATTATTTTTGTCCCATTTTACACCTCATTATGCGCCCGCTTAGGTATGGAAATTTCCAATAATTGCTGGCCTAAAGGTCCAATTATTGCCTTGCTCTTAATAACACCACACGCATTAACTGTCATAAAATTTACTAGCATCATTAAAATTTTCCTGGAGCTACTCTTCCTGAAATGCAATCTACAGCTTAATAAAAAGCTCTGTGTGAAATAAAGGTGACTTGGGCATAAGTTCGAGTGGATCATGGGTATTTTCTCTCCTGACGTATGTGAAAACGAACACGTTTTTGCTAAACCCTGGTTGTGAAACCGCATTATCCATATTCCATGTCCTCACCAGTGACATGGTGGCATATTTGAGCCAACCATCAAACAGGAAGCTGACCATGGAAAGCGCAGGCTGTAAAAGATCACGGGTTAAACAGCGGGCAAGCTTAATGTACTACATGTACATGTACAACAACTAAAGCAGTAATATCATTTTTCCGTTTTTAGTTTTCTCATTTACCCAAAATGGGACAGCAAGGCTATGAGCGAATGGGACAGTGCTAAAAGGCTTTGCTAATAAAAACGTGTGAATCCAGCAAACATTTAAACGCAGAGTAACCATCACCTAGTCATGGTTTAAAAAAAAAAACCCACAATGAAAGCTGAACAAGCCTTCTACCAAGAAGATGGTTTGTCAGGTCTTCAGTGTTGTTATCCAGCAGGTGTGATGTGGGGAGAGCTATAGTCAGAGCATGCTGCTGCTTTAAATGTGTTTTTATATTGCATAATAATCAAAAGGAGTCCGGTTTTAATATTGTATTGTTTTATAATTTTATAAAAACAAATAATTATCTTTACATACCTGTTTTTCTTCATTGTGTTTTCAGCAGTACCTATCTTGCATGTGGTGAAATTGTCTAGAACACACTGACAGGTTTAATGTTGCATTAAAATACTAACCCATAAGAATTATAGGACTTGTTATTATAAAACAACAACAAATATGTAAATGAATTATATTCAAGCAACACATTTCCATTTTTGTTCCACTAACAAAGACCAGACCACTTAGAAGATGTTTGGTATATTAAAAATATAAAAGAGTAAAGCTGGAAAAACTCAGGGTGCAGAGTGTCCTCCTGTGAATCCTATGGTTCCTGTGCTGAGAGAGAGTTACAAGAAAGAAAAAGAAACACAGTTCTGGGATGGACGGGTAAATGCATTAGGAAATGAGGTGTAGTTTTCCTTTGAGCTGAGGGTGGCCCCCGCAGACCTCTCTGCAGGATACCCAGCTACTTTAGTTCAATTTTATATAAATAAAATAGAAATGAATTCCACCAGGAATGGAATTATTGTGACACTATAAAAAAGCAAAGCTTTATATTTTATAGATTGTTATTTATGAGTCAATTTATTCATTTTACAATCAGTTTTCATTCCTAATTTTTCTAAGGAAACAACAAAAATGTGCCTGCAAAAGTAGAATGAAAAAAATTCTGCAGCATAATTGATTACTAATTGATTTAGTAATTGACTACTAAATCGGTAATAACAGGCACTGCCTTAACCACCCAAATGTTCCCTAAAAATATGGACATAGCCTTCGTGCCACTTCAAACATACAGTTAATATCTGCAGTATTACACATATGCATCACATGTTGATTTTATAGCATGCAAGTTTTTTTTTAAAAAAAAAAGTTAAGAAAACCCTTTATTCGTGATGTTTTCTCATATTTGTTAGCTGTTCACAGTGCCCGGTACTGGTTAGAAGAATTCTCCAAAAGTTGATTCTGTTCATTTGGACGTAGCGTTTTCAGTGGGAGAAACGTTTCGTTACTCATCCAAGTGACTTCTTCAGTCACAGCTGACTGCAGGTTTCCCCAATCTTATAAACAGTACATTTGCATAATGACTGAAACCAGCCCACTGAAGGAACAATGGGCTGGTTTCCTTCAGTGAGGAAACCTGCAGTCAGCTGAGACTGAAGAAGTCACTTGGATGAGTGACGAAACGTTTCTCCCACTGAAAACGCTACATCCAGATGAACAGAATCAACTTTTGGAGATTTACTTACCTGGATGATTGAGAATGCATCAAGACATTAGAAGAATTCAAATGTTCAATTACTGTATATGCTGTAGATTTGTTTGCAAAAGTAGTTTTTCCACACTTGACACTTGTTAAGATATTTGTTGATGATACTAACGCTCTCCTTTGCAGCGCTCCTCTCCTTGCTGCTCCAGATTTCATGTGCCATCTTAAACTCGAGGTGGATGCCAGTGCTGTGTGGGCTGGAGCAGTGCTCCTGCAGGAGGATTCACTGTGTTACTTCTCAAAAAACAACCATCAACTGCACAATAGTACAGCTGAAAAAGATATCACCCGATATGTATTTATTTATATTTACTCCTGATATGTTTGTTGAGAGGATTTTGTAAATAATCTTTGTTAAGTAGTGAACTGTGAATATTTCACCACTGTACATATCGAGCACATTTCAGCAGTTCAGCAGAAGTGAGTCTTTTTTGTTTTGTTTTGTTTTGCTTTTTTTTTTTCTTTTTTTTTACCTTGTTTTCCTCTTGTTCATTGATAGGGAGCCTAGATTAGAGAATTGTCTTTTTTAAAATTTCTGTTGTGGAAGCTCAACAGAAGCTTTTTTTATGTTTTGGCATTGCCCACTTCCAGAGCAAAGAAACTGATTCTAGCATCTTAAATGGTACTGTGCTGTTGCTCTTTTCTTGGGGCTGGTGAGGAGTAAGGATTGGGGAGTCATATTATGTTTAGGTTGTGCCTACAAAAGTGTAGACGTTTATTTTAAGGTCACCACAGGAAGTAAGGGTATGGTCCCTTGATTTCTTGTAGTCAGATTATGATTGCCAAGTGTTTGTTGCCTCCTAGTGGCCTCATGGGGCGATAACAAGTCAGTTTGTTAGAAAAGCTCGGAATCACATGGCCATATTCAGAAACAGTAATGTAGCACATGTGTATACTGTGAGCAACACACATTATCCGTTACACCAAGGACAAATACTGAAAACACACACACACACACACACACACACACACACACACACACACACACACACACACAAAGAAACGAAAAAAAGAACCATATGTAACAATTTATGTAATTTGACAATATTTTGAAGGTGTTCACCAGAAATATTTTTATATGTTACTGTGTCCAAGCCAAACTGCTTATCCTGCAAAAGATACAGAGAATTGTCATGCAACATTTGAATAACACAAAAGATGTTTCACAAAATAAAAACACACATTTGATCAAAACACATCATATACAGATCCAATATGTGATTAAAAATAATGACATCACATATAATCTTTAAATGTGCAGTTTATCAAGTTTCACCTAGCAGTCTATACCTGCCTTCTCCTTCTCCTGTCTTTTCTTACATCTTTCTCCAACTTTGAGTGAAGTTAGCTCTAATTTTTTCTCTCCCTGTGAGTTCCTGTGATTTATTTTTAATTTTATGTCCCAGGTGTGTGTTTGTTTTTTGCTTTTGTTACAGGGGCTGCAGTTGGCAATACACTGTGCATTGTTTTTGTACTATATCTTCTATTATGTCTTCCCTAGTTCAGCTTTCACAAGAGTATCCTCAGGGGCAAATTGTGTAATAAATGATGCAAAGAAATTCAGTGTGCTTCAGGTACTATTTAATATTAATATCTTATTTAATATTAGTGTTGTTTCAAAACATTACTGATGAAAATGACCATTTAGCAGTGCTTAAGAAAAGGTGTATAACTTAAACTGAGCTATATTTTACATTATTCCCAGTATTAAGATGAATTGACAGGTTTGAGTTGGATAAAATGAACCAGCTCCAGAACAATTCACCTCAATTGGAAAATAAAGATTAAGTAAATTCTAATTTCAACAATTTCCCTTCATTTCATGAAGAAATAGTCTGAAAACAGAAAAGGGAACAGTTAGAAAGACTTATGTGTGTGAAGGGTTCAGATTTACATATGGGCCCCAGTTTTATACTCCATTAGACTCCACCAAAAACCTGCCAAAACAGTTATTTTTAAGTATCGCTGAAGAATCCTTAATAGCTGCACAAATAATGACATGAAGAGTTTTGTCCCATGCAGAATTCACTTCCTGCTCCTTTTGACAATGCCATAAAGGTCTGTGGTCCAGCTGGGCATGGCAAAGGTTAGCTGCTATCATCATATTTTCTCAGTATGTATATGAACATCAAAGTGCTAAAACTATAATAAAGGCAAAATCAAAAGATGCACCTCATCAATGTTTATAGTTCATGATTAAGAAAAAATTCAAGATTCAAAGCGTTGTCATGTGTACAAAGAAAAGAATTTCTCTGTGCAATGAAATTCTTTCTCTGCTGTCCACACACAGATGCCTGTTAATATGTACAAATAGGACTAGAACAGATAAAATACAAATAGTATAAATAAATAGAGACAAAAATTGAAGTATTAAATAGATTTGTGTGCAAAAGAGCCATGAGCTTAATATGCTGGTTTGATATGTAAGATGACCTGATGTGCAAAAATTGTTATTACTGTTAAAATATGTCAGCTGCTCAAGAGTCTGATAGCAGTGGGGAAGAAGGAGTTGTTGGGTCGGGATGTTCTGGATTTCACACTTCTAAACCTTCGTCCCGAGGGCAGAAGTGTGAACAGTCTGTGTTGGGGGTGTGTGGGGTCTTTGAGGATGGAGGCAGCTCTCCTCTGTTGCTGTGTCAGGGCATGGTTTGTCGCTCTGCTGCTGGGACCCAGAGGAGAGAGCTGTGGTGTGCAGCAGGAGGTAGTTGAAAAGGTGCTGCAAAGAAGAAATAATTGTGCAAATATACAGTCATTCATCACGTGTTGACTATCAGTAAGGTGAACAAGGTCTCACAGTTTGACGCTTATCCCATGGCCCGGGTCAGCAAGCTCCTGGACCGAGCAGACACTGCTCATGTTTCTTTATTCAACCAGGGGCTACTGGCAAATTTTCTTGGATTGGATGGATGGAGGTACAGTAACTGGTAAGTACATTCCTAAAAAAAAGAAAAGAAGAGGTGAGGCAGGTCTTGGGGCTGGCCGGTTACTACCACTGGTTTGTGGTCAGACCTGACCAAAAGGTGCCAAGTATCTGGTCCAGTGGATGGAGCAGTACCAGCTGGCATTCGTACAGGTAAAGAAGGCCCTCTATGGGGAACCCTTACTCCACACTACTCAATTTTCCCTCCCTTTTATTCATCAAATGCCTTGAATAGAGGGCTGGGGGCAGTTTTGTCCCAGCAGGTACTGGAGGTCGATCGCCTGGTCGTTTGTATCAGCTGACAGCTGTCAGAGTGGGAAGCCTTGTAGACTTTACTTTGCAGCCATTTAACACTCCAATAAAATTTTACCAAGTTAACAATCCTTGAACCAACATTCTTTTAATAGCCAGCAGAGGGTGACTCCTGTGATTTCAGAGACAACTTTGATTGTATGTAAATCTATGAGAAAAGGGGCAAAAGTACTCTAGGTCTCCAGCCTGAAGAACCACTATCTTGATGACTTTATGGGCTTGTTCACTAGATTGAAGTTATATGGATTAAAACATTAAGCTCATTTTTAAAATTCTGGTCCTCATTAGAGTCACAGATGAATATAAATCATTGGCTACCAGGTTGATAATTACAAGCCGTTGGCCAATTAGTGTGTGGTGTCCTCAGTTTCCTCACACATTTGATCGCTGGCTGGAAAAAGCTAAGATGGAGATGGTGAAAACATGCATCTCAAAGCTTCTCTAACTAATTTTCTATGGTAGCTATCGCCACCTTTTATACAATGACAGCTTTATCCTACCCTTATTAGTGAACATATAGTGCTTAAGAAGCAAATTTAGCTGTTGTAGCCATCCATTTTTTAACTTTTGTAGCTTTTGTCAAAAAGGTAATATAAAATAAAACTGATGGTGTAGATCAGTGAATCAATTTTTCGTTCACGCTTGGCATTCAGCTTGGTGTCATTCATGTAGAGGAGGTGGCTCAAGTCGATTAGTGAAGAGACAATGTTGCCTGGATTCACAGACTGTAAATGAAAGACTGAATCTTTGGAAGCATTAGGACTGAGGGGAGAGATTCAGGATTGCTGGACCTAGAACAAGCATGTTCTGGAAAAGTAAAGATCTCTAATCTGCCTTTCATCAGCTCCAGTATTAAGCATCAAAACTGCTTTCAAAGCCTTGAGGCATAAATGCTTCACTGACAGATTGTGGGAATTCTTAAAAATAACTTAGTAAACTAACACCCACTTGGAACAATCCAGATATTTATCAGCAAAAGAAAATAAAATTTTTCATCATGGTATGAGAAAGGGATAAAAAAAATCTAGAACATGTTATACAAGATGGCAGATGTATTTCATTTGAATAACTATAGAATTAGCAACAGTAAATTCCTTGAATATCAGCAACTGAAATCCATCGTACAGGAAAAATTAAATCCCAGTCAACGCAATCTAGAAAAAGCTACTTGGGTAACGAAATCTCTGTGCCCCCAAATGGTCATCAAAAATGTATAAGGTATTGTTTAAAATTGACAATTGTTCTTGCAAAAGCAAAATGTGTTCATCACCACTGTGCATTCAGATCAAAATTCTGATTGCAAAAGGAAAGACAGGACAAAATAATAAATAAATTAAACAAGTGACTTTCCAAAAGCTACGGTTGCACTTTATTTTGTTTACTTTGCTGTGACATATTTATATGAGAAAAGAGATCAGAGAATACACCTTTACATGCCTCTTCCTTTTCCAAGATCATTTGTTACTTGAAGAAAACAAAACTGAACAAACTCAAATCAAACTAGATCTGGTCCCAGCATCACTTCCCTCACACCTGTGAAGTGTGGTGGGTCAATTCCAGTACTACTTAACACAGGTTTGTTTTTTTTTTCCCGCCGTCTGTTCCAAACAATAAGTCCAGCATTTACATAATGGTGATCATTTACAAATCACATCAGCTTTTTTGATTTCTGTGTTGCCTCTTCATTCCTGGATGCTCTCATAGACTTCAAATCGGTACTCAATCCCATTCTCCTCCTGCAGCTCTTGTGGTACATCTGGAAACCTGTAGGAGAAATGATCTTTAACCTTTAATGCATCTTGATTCATCTACAAATAAAGTTTAGAGGCAAGTGCATTATTTCACATTCAAATACCCAATTTCAACATCATTCACATAACACTTTATTATATAATCAACCAAACACATTTTCCTTACTTTGTTATGTGTGTACCAAGGAGTATTAGAGCCACATTAAGAAAGAAATGCTATTGATCATTTTGAGAAGGAGGTACAAATTTTGAGATAATTCTTGAAATAGTATTTTGACTATAAAGTTGAAATGTGTTGACTAGTTGTCCCCCTGGTCCCAGCTCCTATATTTGTTCCACTTTTAACAGTAATACACAAAACTCTGGACTCGGACCTCTGTCTCCCACAGTCAACACAATACCCGTCATAATCACAAACAGAGAGCAACACAATTATCATAAATCCAGTAACTCCAAAAACATTAATAACCTCCGGCCTCTTCAAAAATCTCAGACTTCATTGAACTCTACTGTCAAAAATCCACCAGTCTCAATTAGTATGGCACTTTTAAATGTCCGCTCTCTGTTGAATAAGTCTTTTATTATTAATGATTTAATTTTAGATAATAAACTTGATTGTTTAGTATGGCACTTTTAAATGTCCAAATTAATGTACTTTTTAATTTGTATATGCTCCCTCTTGGCGGTGTCATCAGGAGGCATGGAGTGAACTTCCACAGTTACGCTGATGACACTCAGCTGTACATCTCCGTGTCTCCTGATGACACCAGACCAATGGATGCCCTTTTTAACTGTATTCTAGATATAAAATCTTGGATGGCAGAAAACTTTTTACAGCTTAACCAGGACAAAACTGAAGTTTTAAGCATCGGTCCTGAGGCTCAGAGAGAGAAACTCCTGTCTAAATTACAGGCATTTTCACTATGCCCTTCACTACAAGTGAAAAACCTGGGTGTTATTCTTGACTCTGAGCTTGGTTTTATCCCACATATTAAACATGTAACCAAAATTGGATTTTATCATCTAAAAAATATAGCCAGAGTCCGCCCTATTCTCTCTCGGGCCAACACGGAGATGCTGATGCATGCTTTTATTACCAGTCGCACTGATTATTGTAATGCGCTGCTCTCTGGTCTCCCCAAAAAGAATATTTCACCTTTGCAACTTTTGCAAAACTCTGCAGCTCGTGTGCTGACGAAGACCAGAGGGCGGGCCCACATTACACCGGTTTTACAATCGCTGCATTGGCTCCCCGTGTGTTTCAGGATCGATTTTAAAGTTCTTTTATTGGTTTTTAAATGTCTTAATGGTCTTGGGCCTTCTTATCTTTCAGATCTGCTTTTACCATATGAACCCTCACGGACCCTGAGGTCCTCTGGTACTGGCCTTTTGATTGTCCCTAAAGTCAGGACACATACTCACGGAGAGGCAGCTTTTCAGTGGTATGGTCCTCGACTGTGGAACAGCCTGCCGGAGGAGCTCAGGGCCGCAGAGAACGTTCATGTTTTTAAAAACAGGCTCAAGACCCACCTTTTTAATTTAGCTTATAACTAACGCTTATTTATTTTATGCTTATTTATTCTATCCTGTTATTCTATTTATATTATTAATTTAGTTTTACCTAATATCTATTGATTGTATTCTTATTCATTTTTTATCTTCTTACTCTGTTTATACTTATATTTATATTGTATCCCACTCTTATTTATTTTATCTTTTTATCCTGTTTATATTCTTATTAGGTCATATCTCCAGTGTTTCCTCGGAGGGGGCTCTCTGCACCGGGGCTGTGATCGACCGTGGCTGCTGGGGCTCTGTGGATCCTCTCAGCCTGGCTGGGGGGCTTCTTTGCCGCCCTCCTGCTGTGTGCCCAGCCTGGAGGCTGCGGTCTGTGACTGGCTCCCGGTGCAGACGGCTCCCTGTGATAGTGTTTCCTCACTTGGCTAATGCGTACCCAGCCCAATTTTACTCTTTAAGTGTGTGTGTGTGTGTATATGTGTGTGTGTGTATCCATGACCGTTTCTGTTAATGAGAGTGCGGGGGATGAGTGGGAGGGTGGGGTGGGGTGGGCTGCTTTTAACCATGTAAAGCACTTTGTGCTACAGTTTGTTTTGTATGAAAAGTGCTTTATAAATAAAGATTGATTGATTGATTGATAGTTGTTTTTCCAAGATGAACTGCCACAGCTGATGTGACCCTATACAAAATGCCCTGTGTAGAGGATCAAACAAATGATTTTCCATATAAAAAAAAATTGTACTGGGATGATGCACTGCATTATTATTTTTTTGTGTAGTGTCAGATACTCCCTCTCGACACTTGCATGGAAAAAAAATAGTCACATGGCTCCATTATATAACTTGCAAAGATACAAGAATTTCATGCACTGGCCCACAATGGGACAAATGGGATTCTGGTGGAATACAGTAAAACCTCCAAATATCAGTGGCTCATGGTAGTGCCAACTCCAAGCAACAGTTACCTCAAGCTTTATATTATAAGGTAAAGACCCTACAATAATACAAAGAAAATAGAGAAAACAATCAGATGACCCCGTTTGAGCAAACACTTTAGCAAGAGTGGAAAGGAAAAACTCCCTATTAACAGGAAGAAACCTCTGGCAGAACCAGGCTCAGGGAGGGGCAGCCATCTGTTGCAACCTGTTGGGGGTGAGGGGAGGAAGACAGGACAACGACACACTGAGGAAGAGAGCCAGGGATTAATAATAACTAATCATTAAATGCAGAGTGGTGTATAAACACATAGTGAGTGAAAGGGAAACACTCAGTCCATCATGGGAATCCCCCAGAAGCCTAGACGTATTGCAGCGTAACTAAAGGAGGATTCAGGGTCACCTGATCCAATCTATATGCAAAAATATCCAAAATGAGACCTGGTTCCACAGAAGAGGGGCCTGGAAGCTGAAGTCTCTACTTCCCATTCAGTACTATATTTCAAAGATTTTCAGGGCCGAGTTCAATAACCTTAGTTTTATCTGATTTTAGAAGGAGTAAATTAGAGATCATCCATGTCTTTATTTCTTTAAGACATCACTGAAGTTTAATCAATTGGTGTGTGTTATCTGGCTTTATGGATTGAAAAAGTTGGATATCATCTGCATAGAAGTGAAAATGTTTGCTATGCCTTTTAATGATAGTGCATAAGTGAAGCGTGTATAATGTAAACAGAATTGGTCCTAGCACAGAATCCAGAATTCCAAAATTATCCTCTTTACACACAAGTAATTAAGTGTGTGAAGAGGACTCAATACAAACAAACAAATTGGAGACTGTTAGATAGATATGTTTCAAGCAACTGCAGTGCATCACCTTACCTATCAGCATGCTCTAACCACTGTAATAAAATATAAGGATAAGCACAGAGACAAGTAAACTGACAGAGGCCATAAGAAGATCATTTTCCCTTCACTAAAGCTGTTTCTGTGCTGTGATGAGCTCTGAAACCTGACTGACTGTTTGACAACTACTCTTTCAAGAACTTTTGAGATAAAACAAATGTTGGCAAATGGCATATAATTAGCTGACAGATGGGTCAGGTGATTGCTACTGCCAGCTCGACAGCCTGTGGTACGTAGCCAATTAATAGAGATAGGTTGATCATATTAAAGAATTGAAGCATTAATTAATGGTAGGACTTCTTTGAGTAAGGGCCTGGTGGACGATAAATACTATAAATACGATAAACTCCATCTGGGTGTTTTTGGAGTGGAAAATTGCTGCCACACCCCCCTCCTCCTCGGCCTGTTCTTCGAGGATTCCCGACAATTAGTGTGACTCAGGAGTATTTTAGCTGATATTAAATTCTGTTTAATGATTTGAAATGTGTGACAAATATGCATAAACTAGTGCCAAGCATGTGTGATGGTCTTACTCTGGCAGCAGACGATATTTGTCCAGACTGATCTCAGGTAAGAATGTGTCGCACTCAAACTGCTTCAGAATTTGAGTGACAAACAGTCTTCTCATTCCCGTGCTCCCCATCATCTCCTGGGTGATCAAAACATAATTAAAGAGAAAGATGTGTAGTTGCAGCTTCTCTTGAAGTGCTTCACTATAACCACCAATAGTAGCAGTCACCAGTGTGACAGTAAAAACCAACTTGGAGTAATTATTTAGAGGCCAGCTGACTATTAATATGTAATCAGTTAGCCTGGCCTACTCTTTTTTCAGTTAATTCAAAATGACCAATTTCTGACTCTAAAAAACGTGGAAGTGAATACAAACATACCTTGTAGAGAGAACTGCCTCCTATAACCCAGACCTGATCGGCCTGATCAGCCAGTTCTGTTTCGATTAGCCTGAGAGCTGAGCTGAAGTCTGACGCCAAGTAGTGTGCTCCTGCAGGGGGCACTCTGGACCAGAATGACCAGTTACAGCATGTCAGTTAGAACAGGGCAATACTTTGTGTAGCAAAACTCTGCACTGAGTAATAACCCCCCCCCACCCCACACACACACACACACACACACGAAGGGAGTCAATGCACTGCAAACTGGGCATTATGATAAAACGTGACACCGTGAAAGGGCACCAACTGTGTGTGACAAATACTTGCACTTCCTGCTGAGGACAATGTTGATTCTGTTGCTCAGAGGTCGGTTCTTCTCTGGGATAGAGTACCACGTCTTCTTGCCCATGATCACCACATTCTGCTTGCCTGCACAAGGACAAGTTTTGAATTCAGTCAATCAATTATTATTATCACATGTTTTAGCGTGCAATCTCCAGAGCATGGGGTGTCAAACTCCTTTTACGTCACAGGCCACATACTGCCCAGTTTGATCTTAAATGGGACGAACAAGTGAAACTCCACTTTGTGTCTGTGTAAATAAGCTAAATATGTAACTGAAATTTGTCAGAACTCTTCAGACTTAAATTGTAAGAAATAAATGTGTAAAATTACAGAAAAAGTCCTGGTAGCTGACCGCCTAGTCTTTTGTTTTGTCTTTTTTCTCTGGTCCCCTCCTCAATCAGACCAGGAGTGACATGTTTAGCTGCATGTTCTCCTTAAATTGCTGGCTGTCTGAGTGGTGTCCAAAAAAATGATGTGGGCTTTATAGATAATTGGGAAACTTTCTGGAGCCAACCTCCACTTGTTAAGAGACATGGCATCCATCCCACTTTGGATGGAGCAGCTCTCATTTCTAGAAATCTGGCCAAATTTATTAAACCCCCCCAAAACGTGATTATCCGGAGTTGGGAGGAGGAAGCAGAGATGTCTTACATGTCTCTCTGCAGCTTCTCTCCTCCCGTTATCCACCCAAAACCCTGACCATAATATTCTATTAAAGCATGCTGTACGTATTACAGGTACTGCCCAACAGTGGTTTGTATCATATCTATCTAAAAGATAGATATCTATCTAAAAGATAGATATGGAGGAGAGTCCTCTTCACACACAGGTTAACTATGGAGTTCCACAGGGTTCCGTGCTAGGACCAATTCTATTTACATTATACATGCTTCTCTTTGGCAGTATCTTCAGAAGGGATAGGATACATTTTCACCGCTATTCAGATGACACCCAACTTTATCTATCCATGAAGCAACACCAATTAGTTAAACTGCAGGAATGTCTTAAAGACATAAAGACTTGGATGTTTTCTAATTTTCTACTTCTAAATTCAGATAAAACTGAGGTTATTGTACTCGGCCGTGAAAATCTTAAAAATATGGTATCTCACCAGATTCAGTAACACTGTGAGGAACCATTTTTTTGACCAGTATATGTCCTTCAATGCACATACTAAACACATATGTACGACTGCTTTTTTCCATTTGCACAACATCTCTAAAATTAGAAATATCCTGTCTCAGAGTGATGCTGAAAAACTAGTTCATGCATTTATTACTTCTAGGCTGGACTACTGTATTTCATTATTATCAGGATGTCCTAAAAACTCCCGGAAAAGCCTTCAGTTAATCCAAAATGCTACAGCAAGAGTACTGACAGGGACTAAAAAAGAGAGAGCATATTTCTCCTATATTGGCTTCCCTTCATTGGCTCCCTGTTAAATCAAGAATTGGTATGATGGTATGGTCCCAGTCTGTCTTTTCATGTGACTGGCCACATGGTGTGCCCCATCAAAATAAAGTCCCACCCCTGCCTGCATAGATTCTCAGTAGGGCTGAAGATTCAGCTCCCACATACCAGCGGGCCATTAATAATTAATAATAATAACCAACTTCTGACAAGCTTCTGTTTTTTCACAAAACCCAAAATATGGGTTTGACATAATGACATAATTATGAGGGGTCTGGACAGAGGTAAAGCTGTGCTAAAATCCTGAGCTACATCTATTGAATTGGAGTGTGTTATGATACACAGTGAATTACTTTTCGATATATACTACTCTCCAAAATATGCAGTTTCACAATGATATTGTAAAGCAAATTACATTATTTACCATGTTGTTTAGTTTATGTGGATGTTGCTAAAAAAAAAAAAAAAGGAATGTTATGTGGTCAAATGTCACGTGGTCACTGATTCTGTGGAGGGGAGAAAAAAACCCCACTTTCCACAAATCTGCTTGAATCCCAGTGACGTAAACTTTGTCATTGAGCAGTGAGTGAAATAAACCATGAGGTGCAATCATAGCATTGTAAGATGTTGAAAGAAAGATTGTAAATCATACTTTCAACATCTTACAATGCTATGATTGCACCTATTCCCCAACTCTCTGTGAATGGTACTCAAGGCCATTCATCAGTTTTTGATCAATGGTCATGACAATTTGCATATTAATGATTAAGGAATTCTCAAGGAAAATTATTGACAACAAAAACGGAGTAGCATTCAGGTAGCTGTAGGGCTGCAGCTATCAGCTATTTTAGTAATCAAGTAATTATCGATTATCCCATAGATTATTCTATTCTGATGTGCTGTGTAATCCATTCATTTAAATGTTAATAGGAAAGGATTAGACAAAAGTAGAAAAACAGTCAGGAAATACTCTTAAGTGTTCAGTTTCTATGCCATATGTGCCAGATACAAGATCCAGAACAGGAGTGGCAAATGTATGGCTTGCGGGCCACATCTGGCCCATTTTTGTCTGACACAATTATATCTGTCCCACGAATAATTTCATAAGTCAGTTATTAATTGTCCATCGGTATGTGGGAGCCGAATCCTCAGCCCTGCTCAGAATCCATGCAGGCAGGAGTGGGACTTTTGATGGGCACACCATTTATGTCACCCCACACACCAAAGAAAAAGTTAAATAAATGAGCTGCAATACTTGTAACTTGGTCAATCGTTTTTATAGTCACTATCTAGACAGTTTTGTTTCTGTAATTTGAGGTTATCACGTTTATTATTTTTACGTCTCAAAACAGTATCGCCAACAACCAGAGTTTGCTCCTCAACACATGAGGGTGGCTTCGGTCGCACTGACTACAGGTACAAGTATCATTATTACTAAAGGAGGCAGAGGAGTAACTAAACATCTGACACACTGAGCAGGAAAGTGCAGGAGGGACGGGTGGAGAGGCCATGTTGCTAGAGATCTGGCTACGAGCTAAACTAAGCCAGCGAATCCTGAAAGACGCACTGAATGAATACTGCAAATATAATTAGTGGGTGAATCAAATTGTGTGCTTTGGCGTGTGTGCATTTTATTAGCTTTTTATTAAAATTATAGACGATTGTAACATAAGTTACACAAAAACACCATCATTCATAGTAACGGGAGCAGGGAGTGATACTCTACCATAGAGAGCACCAACACCAAGTTGTGTTCTTTCACCAACATGTCGGTAAAATAACAGAGGTAACTAGTAGGTGTTGGGTTAGTATGATGTTAAGCAGAGAAATCCAGAAGGATGAATCTTGGTGGATTTTGCAAAGAAAAAAAAAAAAAAGATTGAAATAGCTGTGGTAGACATGTACCTCAAGAAGAGGGAGGGACAGGGTAAGGGTGGAGTAAGGTGCAGTCTTAAAGAGATAGGACACTGTAAGTTGGTGTCAGGAAAGATTGTAGCCAAGCAGCATCAGATGACAATCTGGAGGAGGACTTTGGGAAAGCCAAGGATGAAATGACGGAAACGTCTTGTACCTGAGAGCAAAGTGACACAGGTACAGGGAAAGTAATTTCCTCCAGGCCCAGGAACGTCAGCAGCACCTGTACAACTTTTGAAACTTTTTTTTACCAAAGTCCCCCCGCCCCACCCCAAACACACATATCTGTCCTAATGAATAAGTGATAACTGTGTGTACTTTTGTCACCTGTGTTTTTGGTGACTATTGTCCTTGATGTAAATATGTAAAAAATTGTGTATGTCTCTGTTCTGCGTCCTGTTTGTTTGTATATGTGTTTTTCTTGCTGCTGTTACAACCAAATTTCCCCTTGTGGGACAATTAAAGAATTATTCTATTCTATTCTATTCAACCCTGGCCCTTCGATACAAGCAGCACACTTGTTGCTTTATGTTCATGTTTAAGTTATGTCACTCAGAGAACTTTGACCTGTGACTAAGCAAAGACAAGGTGGAGATGAGTTACCTTTCACTGACGGAGTTGCTGTCATCTTTCGGAAATGTGCGAATTCCTTACTGTAAAAGAGCATGTATGTTAACAGATGTACATTTTAACGTCGCTACATCAGCTCGCTTGACCTTAGGTTAGACTTAGCTTGTACCAACAAATGTCCCATATTTAAACTGTTGTGAATGAACTGTTGGCCTTTAATCCGTCAAACACATCTCAGACTTATTTCTCATGAATGATATTAAGTTACTTTGAGCCAGAAACAACATTTCTGTCAGTGTGGAAGCTACTGTCAGGTTTTGCCAAAGTCACTTGTACATGTCCATTACCCAGATAAGATATTAAAAATGTTTTCTTCACCAAAGATCTAGCCAAAGCGTAGTGATTGTCTGAAGATATGTACATATGTAAGATATGTACAGTGATTAAAAATGTAGCACAGCCGATGTACAGTGCCATACAAAACGATTCATTTCAGAAATCCTGTCGATTAATCAATACAAGCACAGATACTCGACATAAGAGACACAGAAACATCGGCCGGCGGGACTGACCTGAGCCTAATGGGGTGCCATGGCAGGTTTCCCTTGTTGCCGATGCCCCGGTCAGGGCACACGGCCACAATAGCGTTCAAAACGCGGGACATCATTACCGTGGACCGACACTGCACACTCCCGCCACAGAAACGCCGGAAATGACGACGACTGCTTCTCTTTTTTTTCTCCAACTTTATTTCAACAGAAACCTTTTTTAACATCAGCAAGCATAATACACGGAGAACACAATGTATTATTGTATTGCAAAATTGTAATACAGTGGAACAGTATGTATAATTATACAAATAGGATAGAAATACAGGTTAAAAGGGGGACAAAGGCGAGAGATGCTGTGACGCTGAATAATTAAATAAATAGATTAAAAATATTACAAATATGTTTGGTTTTTAAAGCTTTCTTGTTGTGAGAGGAACAAATTCTAGTCAGAGATCTATTTCTTTCCTGAAAGGGGAGAAGTGCGGGTTCTTGTTTGAGAACTTACATTTAATGGTGAAATACCTCTTTCACTTTATTATTAGAATTGAATAAAATATTATAGAATTTTATTTCGAACATGCAAATATAACTGAAATAACAAGAGAAAAAAAGAAAAAAACAAACAAAACTTAAAAATCATCAAGTTTTCATGTATATATTTATGTCTACAGAATGTGTGTGCTCGAAAAGGAGTAGGATGAAGTTTACACTGTTTACACTTTTACTGTTCCTACCCCCTTTACCCCCTTACTGATGAAATAAATGATGATGATGATGATGATGATGAAATATAGTGACAACGATGTAAACTCTATGTGCAGGCAAATACTATTGTACGCAAATTCAGCTTTTCTTCACTTCCAGTTAAAGTGGGTTTAAAGCGTATTACACACCGCTATGCTGCCCGCTTGTGGTCATCTTACAAACAATGTAGCATGCAGAAGTTGCATGTTGCATATAATGATGCAATGAGAATCCTTCTTAGGATACCTAGAGGGTCTAGTGCCAGTCAGATGTTTGTAGCTGTGGGTATTTGGACTTTTAAGGAATTTAATGTTCACTTTTAGAGAACGACGGGATGGCTCTAGAAACAGTATAATTTTAGCACACACAGATCCGACAGTGAGACATCCTTTCTCATCCAGTCTGAGGAAGCACTGGTTTGTGTATTTATTGATTTTTTTCTAAATAATTGTGTATTTTATGTACATTATGGTTTTATATTTTTGAATTTTTTTTTTTTTTTTTTATTAATATGTTGTGTTTTGTCTTGTTTCTTTTGTTTTAACTATGGAAATAAAGTCTGTCAATAAAGACTGAATTGAAATTGAATTTATGGATGCGGTATTTGGCGAGGAGTAAAATCAGATTCATGAGGTAAAAAGCTCACTAGAGTCAGTATAACCAAATAAAAATGTGTTTTGATTAAAATAAAAACTCCAAATTTTGATAAGATGCTGTTAGAGATGCAACTAGTGATATCTTTCCATAAAATCTGAGTAAAGGTACACAACCCAAAATAAATGCGAGGAGGTCTCTGGGACAATCTTACAAAAGGCGCAGAATGTGTCTATATCACTTATATCTTTAAAGGAAGCTTTTAACAGGGTAAAATCTATGAATTAGCTTAAATTAAATCTCACTTTGTTAGTAAGGAGGATTTTTTGTTACAAAGACCAAACCTTTTTCCAGTCAGTGTCCTGACAAAATGAGTCCAGAATGAAATGGATGGAGGAACAGAGATGAGTGACTCTTGAAAAAGAGACCCAATCTTGGCATTCACACCTTTACAAGAGGAAAAAATCTGACCTAAAGGAGACTCTTTCAGAACAGGGCAGGACATGAACAGATGTGGGGAGACAGTGGTATTTCTAAACAACATGGACAGCTGGTATGAGATGGTATGGCATCAAAAACAATACAGAACTCCTTTGGGTATACTGGAATGTTATATCTGGACAGGAACACTGAGTAATTATATAATAAGCCTGCATTATTGAATACTTGACTTACAAGAAGAATCCCATTATTAAACTAGTTTTCAAAGAATAGTGACTTATTCTTGTATAGAATGTTACGGTTGTTCCAAATATAATATTTTTGTGGAGAAAAGTTATGTTTATAGATCAAAGACCATGCCAAAAGAGCCTGTTAATGAAGGTTTGAGAGTTTAATTGGGATTTTCTGAATACTGTAGTTGCAGAGAATAATAAAGTCCAAGCCACCCAAACATGAAAAGATATTGATGAGAGATGAAAGATGACTGCTTCTTCTTTTGGAGAGCTACACGGCTCATCTTCTCTGTGAAATTACACGATTCTGCTGAAAACATTTGCATTTTTTTATTTAGTCAAAAAATTGCTGCCTTAAAGTAAAGTGAGTCAAAGTCAGTCATAAGTATGAGCATAAAATGTAAAAAGCTTACGACTGACGAGTGAGTGGAACCCCGAAAATCCAAACTCAATGAAACCTGCTGAAATTGAACTTGAAGTACAAGAAATGTGTTCAGCTATCATGCTACAGCCAGAGCTAGAGTACAAAAACATATTCTTACAATGCTTACAAATGATTTCTGACATATTTGATGACAGCAGTGAGGCGCTATACCACCGCTATAGACAGGAGTCTCCACCTCAAATTATGGACTAAAAGCATCTCATACTCCCAGTCGTCAGATCTCAAGTGTTCAGTGAGAAGCTCCATAGGAATCATCCGTGTTGAAAAATCACGTGTCCTTATTTTCATCCTATCAGATGTGAATAAAGCTGGTGTAGAAATTCAGGGAGCAGTCTGACGGTAAATACAGCAGGGACAGCAGTGCAGAGACTCGTGGATGAAGAGATCACACTCCACACAGAACACACTGTGACACGATGGACAGCTGAACATCTGGAATGCCACAGGCATGCAGACAGAGCAAATAAATAAAAGGCAGATAAAGACATTATACAGTTTTTACAAGAAAAAATCTAAATGAATCCAGCAGGGCACAAAGTGTCACAGCAACTGAAGGCAGGGCCCTGAATTCACCAAAACTTAAGCTCTGCCAGCCAGCACATGTGGGTGGAAAAGTGTGCTGCTTAAATCTGTAAATAATCAACTAGTCTGCTGACTTATCCTATCTGCATTCGTTCTCAGATGGGTATATATTTAGATTTACATATTTATATTTACATATATTTTAAATAATTATTTAATCTTTAAAAAAAACTAAATGATATACATATAATAATAACAATAATATTGATAATAAAAGGGGCAGCATGGAGACACTGATATAATTATTATTATTATTATAAACTGAAGATTATGGCACAAGTCACAGTTTTGACAATTTCACAATGAGGAACATTGTGAGCAGAAATCACTTGTAAACCTAGACAAATGACTCAATTTACACAGCAAAGACTGAGGGCAGTTGACTGTGACAGGTAAACTGGCTTTTATGAGTAAAACTGGAAGTTCATTTCACAACAAGAATAATATTGTGCTGTGCTGCACAGATATTCAGCCAACTTACACTTTTATCCTTCAGCTCTGCTTGACATGCCTGACAGAACCTGAAACCAAACCAAAACAGTATAAGACATGCAGTGAAACACCATCTGCATCTCAATGTGAGAGTAGATCACAGCTACCTGTCTCCTTGGATGTTCTCCACTGGACTCTCTATAAAAGCTTGGAGGGGGAAGAGGTGGTGGAAGGATCTGGCGAGATGGGGGGCTGACACCAGAGTCAAACCTTGGAGATAAAACAGCACACAGGCCAGTCAACACACAACAACAAAAAAATAATTTTTTTTTTTTCATCTAATCCTTTAACTGAACAGTCCCGCAATACATACCACACACTTTACACTCCACAGGAAGCTCAGTGTAAGTGGAGTGGCACTGCGGACAGAAATATCCTCCCAGAGACAGTCCTGGACCACTGCTGCTGTCCAGATGACTGGACAAACACAAAGACGAGCGTCAAAACAAATATTCATTTTAACCTGCAGTCTTAGCCATGTGGTTAATCGCACTGCTCTCTACTCACGACATGCTGAACGACGGCTTGGCATCCTGGTCAGTCACAGAGGCAATGGTATGCTGAGGAAAACCTGAGCAAACACAAGGTTCACATCAAGTGGATTCAGTGAGAATGACTTGCTTTTTTTTCCAAATCTTGGTTCTGTTTCAAAGGAATCATTTCAAAACGTAACCACAAGAAATAGCTATCAGAAACTCTGAAGGATTTAAACACTAATCTAACCATGAACAGCAACTTTCACAAGAGCTTAGAAGAAGCATTATACAGACACACAAAACCACAAAAGCATACAAACACAATTCTAAAGACCTAAAGGTTCATCAGCACATAATAAGATCAACAGTTTACAGATGACACAGAAATAACCACTGCTTTATTTTGAAGGAAAACAGCTCCAAAGTCTAGCAGCTGAAAGTGAGTCAGCTTTGCTGATGCAGTGAGGGAATAAAACAAAGCAGAACACTACTTAAGAATCACCAGAGCAGCAGCAAGCACTGAAGCTTAACAGAACAAAGCTTCTGTGTTTAGACCTGCTGACAGCATGTACCCACACTGTACCCTGGACAGGTGGACAAGTGCGTTACTTTTACTGGTGGCCTCAGTATTGGACGCAACGTACATAAAGAGCTTAAGTATATGAGAAGGTGAACGTGACACTTCCAGTGATTACTTGGGGTTCACCAGTGTCACTGGTTTAGTTCCATTGTTTTTATTAATAACTTTGATCCACAAGGAAATCCTACTAATTCCAAAGGCTTTTGCTGCAGCTGTAGGTAAGTGACGAGAGAGGAGCTGACTGAATACCAAGAGATGGAGACGGTGTCAGCATACTCACCCATGCGGATTAAAGAGCATTCAGAGGAGGAGCTGGCAGGAGGAGGTTTGATGTGAAGCATCAGCAGCTCTTTGAAGTGGCTCTCATCCAGGATCACGTGGTACGAGCCGCCTGTCTCTCTCGTCAGCACTGTACATACCCGGACCTCTGCTGACAGACCGATGACAGACACCCGCACCTTCAGAGACTTCAGGGTCTGACGGAGGAGATGGAGCACAGAGCTGTCTCTGGACCTGAGCTAACTTGTCTATAAGATAACCAATGGACTGATGACTGTCAGCACAAAAAACAGAGTGGCTTCACCTTGATCAGCTCATAGATGTTGGCTGGGTCGCATGTAGTGAGACTACTGAGGATGATCAGGATCTCCCGGCTCGTATGTCCAGGCATGTGCCTTCACACAGAGGCAGACAGCAGCTCAATGACGTCTCACTACAGAAGCTAATCAAAAACAATGACTCTGCTCAACCTACTTGAGGGTTTGTATGGCCAGGTTGAGGGAATTGTAGAGGGACGGCTCTCCTACGCAAACAGTGTCCACAGCTTTTTTCAGAGCAGTGATGTGCTTCTTTGGATTTCCTGGTGATGCCGTGAAACAACACACACACACACACACACACACACAAACAGTACATTTGCATTACAGAACAGATGACGTGAGGTTAAAAAAAAAAAACTAACACTGGCACACTGACGCTAATTAAAAGAAAAAAAAAAAGAAAAAAGAAATAGTGGCAAATCAAAAAACATTGGTTCAAAGAGACCACAGTGAATGCATCACATCTGTAATTTTTACCTGCCAGATCAGTCAGCTTCTCAGCCCTTTTGTTCTTTGTGGTGATAATACCAACCTACAAAACAAAACACAGCACAACTCACTTACTAGCAGTCACTCATTAGTCTCTGGAAGTTTGCTGAACATCCGCACACAGCCGAGTGTAACCCAGCAGCAACCTGGGGCCAATGCTGAAACTCTGGTACCTCCAGCCTCCAGTAAGGCTGGCTTCGAAAGCATGTCAGGACACTCGTATGTTAAACCCGACATATACAGATTAGAAAGCATGTTTACAACCCGGTCGACCTTCACGGACAGGACGTCTCTCCATTAGAACTGCATGTTGGGCCATTTCAACCAGGGTCTGTCACCCTCACTAATCTAAGACACCCAACTGTCTTTGTGCATTTTTATCAAATTATCAGGCGTTGCTTTGTGCATGAAGTCTGTGCTCCAGGTTGGCAAATCAAACTTTTTTGTCTGTCATATATCAGCAGGCGTATAAGCTGAGTAGCCCAGCCTTAGAGGGAGCATGAGGAATTCAGTAGTTTAGGAGGAGCTAAGAGTCAAAGGGAAACTAACTGGATTGGGCATCTGAGTAAAAGTATGAAACCAGTGTGTGTTTGTATACAGTGACAAGGGGCAGAATATGACTTAATATGACTTATGGCATACCTGGCTGATGGGATTTTGGTCAAAATATTCATCAACAAATACTTCCATGAGCTGAGGAGGAAAGAAGAGATGAGATGGTTAGCAGACAATCACACCATGTAGCTGCTGGTGTCCAGGGAGACAGCTCTGCTTTACCTTGAGAGTAGAGGTGAGGCGGTTTGGTTTTAAGTCCTGGTCTTCCATACTACGCGAACAGTCAATCACCACATACAGGTGACGCATCTGAAGTACAAAACAACCTTTAACATCTTAACCTTCTTTTTCAAATTTTTCAAAAAATAGATGTTATGCACAATATTAACCAGCGGGTATGTTGGGCTACAAATATAGAATGTGCAGCAGATCCTATATTGACATGATAGCTCAGAGGCCTTGGCTTTGTGCTACGACAGGAAACTTCTCATTCATTTCAGGTTTATTTATAGAGCACCAAATCACATCAACAGTCACTTCAAGGTTTTAAACTGAAAAGTAAAGATCCAGCAGCATTCTGCAAACATGTTATTATACAGATATACACACAACTACTCACGGATTTAGAATAATTAGTTAACTGTGTGTAAATTTTCTATGCTTTATTTCAGAGTACTGAAACAGCACTCCACTTCAATAACAAACCACAAAAAGTGTTACGCATGTGGGAAACACAAGGCTCTGCACAACTCACCATTCCAAGTCTCACTTGCCCATGGCTCTCTATCACCCTGTGCAGCAAAGAAAGCATGAGATGAGGAGCAGAAGAAGACAAAAGCATTTTCATCATGGGATGGATAGACAGACAGACAGACAGACAGACAGACACACACCTTTTCCGTTTGGACTGGTACAGAATCTCTTCCACTGTGGCTTTGAGTGAGCCTGACTCGTCCTCCTTCAGCACCTCCCTGAGGATGAAACATATTCCACAATAATCCAGGGAATGACGACACACAGCTCAAGTTGCAGATGCCCATGGCTGAGCAGTCTCACCATGTCCTCTCATAGCCCCCTTCCCAGCGCTTGGCTCTCTCTGGTTCTTCATCCATTCTGTTTGGCGGCCAGAAATTCAACAGACGCTCCCAGCCAAATCACTGCCAAACCAAGTACACACATTCGGTACTACAGACTCACAATAACTCATGACACGCTGCATTAAGGATAGGACGTATGGCCACATCTCGGTTATTGCTCATTCTGCATTTAACCCATGTGCCCTGCTTAGAAGCACAGTGGCAGTTATCGATTACTGTAGATTACCTCGGTGACTAGCTACCTTCTAGGAAGTTGGCGGTAAATAAAAACATGTTAATAAAAACACGGACTGAAGCGAGGCGGCCATGTCAAAAACCCCATCATCAGACCAAACAGCACCTTTTACGTACGGGTCGTTATCAGCGCCACAGACCTGCCTGTAAGTAGAGTCAAAATAACAGATGTTGTAAGTGCAGACCGCTGAGCCACAGCTCATGGTAAATGGCCTGCATTTGTATAGCGCTTTACTCAGTCCCTAAGGACCCCAAAGCGCTTTACACTACATTCAGTCATTCACACATACATTCACACACTGGCAATGGCAAGCTACATTGTAGCCACAGCTGCCCTGGGGCGCACTGACAGAGGCGAGGCTGCCGGACACTGGCGCCACCGGGCTCTCTGACCACCACCAGTAGGCAAACATGGGGTTAGTATCTTGCCCAAGGATATTTGGCATGCAGCCAGGAGCAGCCTGGGATCGAACCACCGACCTTCTGATTAGCTCTGCCACCTGAGCTACAGCCACTCATAGCCCTCCATGTTCTTCCAGGACAGCGTGAGGCTGACACTGGGTTCGCTGACCTTACAGTGAGAGAAGCGACAGATGAAGTCGGGTTTTGAAATGAACTTACACTTTCCACCACCAACGAATTACTCCAGCTCGCCGACTCTATTCCGCCTGCTAGCTAGCTAGCTACAAGTCCTGATAAATCGGTGATTTTCATGCAGTTCAAACAACAAGCATGATGCGGGACTCATATCATGCAGTTACACAGGACTATGATTTTAAACACCTTATAACTTACTATACTAACTAAACAATAAATATAAACACTCACCAACTCTGACTCTACTGTAACGCAAGCTGTGCAACAAGACTTTTCCTCCGGATGGAAACGGGCAAAGAAGAAAAGGGATCCGGTGACATAGTATTTATTATGATCGCAGCATGATGGCCGCGGCATTTTAATGAAAGTTTACACAGTGTCATATACAAACAAATAGCTTTGTGATTTTACATCATACTGTACATATCAGGGAGAGTGCAAAAATCAGTGGGGAAAAAAATGACAATGCTTAATGGTAGTTTAATGCAGTACATGGCAATTGTTAAAAGTTATTAGCGCCCAGATCCATGAACATTTATGCTATGTGCTAATAACCTAAGCTCTGCGCCCATACTAAACAGAGTTTTCCTTTATATCCATCATGCCAAGGTAATAAAGTATAGAAAAGTTTACTTCAGAACAATCGAAAGAATAAAAATAAACATTTACAAGGGCACATGCACAGCTACTCCGATACCGAACAAATTTATAGGTCTCATCTTAACTGTGCCCACACTTATGCAAAACATTATGGATCACAAGAGAAAAACAAAGTCTATAAACCTTACTTGTTTTTCAAAATGTTCCTTGTGGAACTGAGAGGTAAAAAAGAAAGAAAAAAAATCCACATTTTATTTATCCTTTTGTTGTAGAAAAACTCTTACTTGATTGGCTTATAAAAATGCATTTCATAGGCAAGAGCATCACTATAATAATCATACACGAGTTCATCATAAACTGGAGAGTTCAGTTCATAGACAGGGTCTTGGGTTGAAGGTTCAGGGTCGACGGTCATATTCACTGATCTTTCTCTTGATGTGCGACAGTTTGGATCTGAGATATTTACACCTCTTCTTCTTAATCTGGTACTCTGATGACTGTGGACAATACATAAGAAAGGTATTGTTGTTTGAATTCTTTACACACAAATTTCACTGCTGAGAATGTGAATAATAACCTTACCTTCTTGAAGTCCTTCAGCCTGTTATAGTCACTCAAGGCATCCTGAAATCAGATTACATATATTAGTTGTCCAAAGAAGTAAGCATCATCCCAAATTCTCACACAGAACTTTCTTTTATGCTAAAGTTTTCAAACCATTTCTAACACTTTATTACTGGATTTATTCATTTCAATTCATTCAGTCTCACATTCACACACTGGTGGAGGCAAGCTACAGTTGTAGCCACAGCTGGCCTGGGGCAGACTGACAGAGGCGAGGCTGCCTCATCGGCCCCTCTGGCCAACACCAGTAGGGTAAAGTGGGTAAAGTGTCTTGCCCAAGGACACAACGACCAGGACAGAGAGAGCAGGGGGATCGAACCGGCAACCTTCCGGTTACAGATGAGCTTCTCAATTCCCCTGGGCCACGGTCGCCCCAACATATCAGTCGTATAAAGTTTCCTATAAATTCAGCCACCTCGCATCTGCTGTTAAACTGTTGACAGTTAGAAGCTAATTTGTTGCCTTGCACTGCAACTTGTACATTCACAATGAAATTGAATACAATGTAAATTTCATCAGATTTAAAATTGTAGGATTAATTGATGGCAAGACTTTTTTGAACAGTCTTTAGGAATGGAGTCTAAAACAAAACAACCCCCCCCCCCCCCCCCCCACACACACACACACACACTTTGCATGTTCAGAAAGTAAGGACTGAAGTTAACTCAGAAGGATAAATTCCAATACTGAATTTTATGCCTGTGGCACATATTCCAGAATATGTGAATATTTTTTTGGTTAAAACTTTATTTGTGAAAAAAAAATCATGAAGTCATTACTAGTTAAGGTTAAAGAACTAGTCAGTTCAACAGAGATCTGACTTTTTGTCAGCGTGCCTAAAATAGGGGTTGTTATTTTCTTTAATCGGAGATGAATAGTAAGATATTCTAGCTTTACAGGGTTGTTTTTGTTTTGTTTTTTGTTAAATAGAGCAGCAAACTCTTTTTCCAACCTAAATGAAGATCTTCTAAATAAGTGACATGCCATTTCCTCTGTAACTTATGGGTTATCTGCTTTAAGGTGGACATGTGTGAGTCATTAAAAGGAGTCACCACTTCTGATTTGAGGCTTTTTTCCAGAGGAGCTACAGTATCCAGAGTCATACGCAGTTAGAATGTAACACTATTAGCAAGATAATCAGCCTCTGTGGGAGTAGAGTTCAGGTAGCTCCTCTGCATTGTGCTGGCACATATCATTGAAGAAGATAACAGTGGAGGAATTATATCCTTACACTAAGTTACAGCACTTTCAGAAAGACATCTACTGTGTAATATTGTAAATTTAAATATTCTAAAGAAATGAACAGACAAAACAGGTTTTTCTGGGAAGAATGTTATATGTTATATGAATGTTATATGGTTCCCCTTGTCTGCACAGAGTTGGGTAAGAAAGCCTTTGTCCACTCTGCGCCTTTTTCGTGGAACCTGTTACAGAAAGACTGGAAACTGACTGAACTGTTGTCTTTAAATGTTTTTAAAACTAAACTCAAAGGCCTACAGACTGCCTCAATAATGTGTAATTGTTTTGTGTAATTTTTAATCTTGTTTGTTTGTATGTATTTGTTTGGAAATGTGCTGCCTCTTGGCCAGGACTCCCTTGAAAAAGAGGTTTTTAATCTCAATGGGACATTCCTGGTTAAATAAAGGTTAAATAAAAAAAAAAAAAAAATGTCATATGTAAGAACAAGATCCAGAGTGTGCTTAAAGTGGTGGGTGGGCTCGTTTACATTTTGAGTGAAGCCAGTTGGCTCTAATTACAGATTAAATGCTATGTCATTTTCAGTATCTACATGGATGTTTAAAATAAATAACCCACTGTAAATATTTTATCTGACCTGAAATCTAAATCACGGCCATTGTTAACTCATTTTTAGTGTTTGGTTTTTGTTAGATACTCATTAGGTCGCTTAACTGTTATTGTCTGAAAATTGTTTGTGTAGTTTTCATTGGTTTCTGTTTTAGATTTAGTTTTTTAAAATTATTATAATATGGAGAGTACTTTTTAAAAAGTGCAGTTTTAATTTTTATTTCAGTTACCTGAAATGCCTTCTGTTGGTTAAGCATAAAAACCTAGGGTACGGCATACATTTATGAAATGACTTCAACTTTGATTTGCAAAAAAATGAGTACTAGTAGTAGTAAAACTTTGGAAACTCTAATCCGAAGTCTAAATACGTGTATGGTAAAAATGGTAAATGGCCTGTATTTGTATAGCGCTTTACTTAGTCCCTAGGGACCCCAACTACATTCAGTCATCCACCCATTCACACACACTGGTGATGGCAAGCTACATTGTAGCCACAGCTGCCCTGGGGCGCACTGTCAGAGGTGAGGCTGCTGGACACTGGCGCCACCAGGCCCTCTGACCACCACCAGTAGGCAACGGGTGAAGTGTCTTGCCCAAGGACACAACGACCGAGACTGTCGGAGCCGGGGGGCTCAAACCGGCAACCTTCCGATTACAAGACGAATTGCCAACTCTTGAGCCACGATCGCCCCATGAGTCAAGTAAGGGTGGACCAGCCACCTTCACTTCAAAGAACCAGACAGATGCTGCTGCCCTTACCATGAACTCTGGACTGCCATCAGAATGTCGGTCCAGTTCTCGGTCCAGGTCGGCCAGGTCCTGGTTTATGCCGTCCAGCTCAGCCTGTAGGTTCTTGTATTCTTGGTGATCCCTATCAAACTCCTGTTTGTAGGCCAGACGCTCTTGCTCATCCAAAATGGGGGGAAACAAACTATATGCAAGAAGACAATTCAGTACATAACCAGTAAAACAAAAGAGATACAAATCAGTCAAGGTCAAAGACAAAGTTCTTTATTACCAGCTTTGATCTAGAAATAGCAGATTAATTGCAATCAGCTAATAACTGGCAATGGAATCACATGCACTCACACACTGAAATCTTCTTCCTCTAGGTCATCCCCAGATTCCACACCAGTGTCGTAGTCCCTCAGCCTGGGCTGCAGGCCTCCCACATAGCTGCTGATGTCAGAGTCTCTGCAAACAGGATTTACTGATTCATCCATTTTTACAAAAGCCTTATAAGTATCTGCCATTAAAACAAACACACTTGAACCCTTGTAGCATGCTTACAGAGCCAACTGGTACCAAATATGGTTAATATGGTTCCCCATTATCCTTCAGCACCTTAAACTTCAATACTTAAGGATGAGCTGACCCATCAGAGGTGGATCACTGTGATCGAGTGCTACTACAGAGTTATGTGCACCTCTTCTCTTTGCACCAGACCTCATTTCAAATTTGGTACAGGGACACTGATCGTTTGTTGACCTGATTTGAACAGAAGTATCCCCGTCTGACCAGCTGGAGTTCCCTCTACACAGCACAGGAAACAGTTTCTGCAGCAGCTGAGATGTTCAACATCGCAAAGTTGATAATGATGCACTTTTACACAGCCATGAAGAACAGTTTCTTATTGACCCACACTCACAAATAAATGTATCTTCATTGTACATTTCTATTTGAAATGTTATTTATTCTCTGTGTTTCAGTGGGTGTTTTCACTACAGCACCAACAATACAAAACCCTTTTCTTGGGAATTTAGCGACTTTAAAAATATAATTAAAGAGGCTTTGGTGGTGGATTGTAAGTGTCATGGTCTGTGTGGAGTTTTTTATGTTCTCCCATGTCTGTTTGGGTACTGTGTGGGGCATTTTCAATTCGTCCCACAGTCCGAACACACAGATTGACCGTAGGTGTGGGTGTGAATGTGAAAGTGAATGGTTGTCTGTCTCACTGTGTTAGCCCCATCATAGACTGGTGACTGTTCAGGGTCTACCCCTCCTCACCAGCTGGGATAGCTTCCAGGTGCCCCACCCAGAAGTCTCCAAGCCATTTTATTTTAGATGAACTTTGGTGGTTTACAGAGGGAAATTGTGTAACTAACTCCATCAGGCCACAGTCCTGATCATGTGAGCCCCACCCCCCCCCCCCCCCCCGCCCCCCCCCCCGCCCCGCCTCTGCACCCCACCCCAGAACATTTAGTCCTACAAAACTTCATTGGAATTTTACAAAAACAGACTGACAGTGATGCTGCATGTGCAAGAGGTCAGACAGCTAAGGTAAGACGCTATCATGTTTTAACTAAACAAATTATAATATAACACTGTTCAGTCATTTCAGTAATTTATTATTCAAGAATAAAAACCCAATAGAGCTGCTAGCATCACTATATCTGTAAAAAACAAACAAAACAAAACAAAACAAAACAAAATCCCAAAACCCCCAATGCTTAATGATACCTTTTCATAACAATGAAGAACATGCTTACCCTGGTAGGTATAGAGGCTTGTTGTAGTCCAGCTGGTCTAAATAGTCTCTAGAGGCCCCAACTTTATCGTTATGGTCATTAACAAACACCTCTGGATCACCAGACACGTTGGTCACCTGAAGCAACAAACATAGTCAGCCTCAGAGTTTCTACAATGCCAGATTGAAATTAAAGGGACTTTTCCAAATGATGACCAGTTTAAGGGTGAAAGTGGTAGCCACATGGCTCTACAAATATTTTGAGTTTAAGTTTAAGGTGAAAATACCACGAAGATTTTTCACATTAATGAGTGTCCTCCCATATCGTTAATGAGAGTGCCTTATCATAACCTAATGAGATACTACTCTCATACTTGAGGTCATGGAAACCTGTTTCCTCCATATGAAGCAAGAAGCATCCGCAGGGACCAACCGGTTCCTCTACTTGTCCCTGTATGTCTGAATACCACAAATACCTTCACTATTGTCAACAAGAAGTCTCAGTCAGTGCCTTTCAACCAGCACACCTGATGAAATCTCAGGACTGAAGGTGCTACTTGGAAAGTACACAGCTGGAATCAAAGCTACATGGGCTATGGACATAATACTCAGATAAACATTTTCCATTTGTATCACTACCATCGGAAGACAGGGAATAAATTAGTTAGTCTGAACATGTGAAAGATCTAATGAGTTAATGTTTAAAAGGATAAAAATATAACAGCATGCTGTTTCACTTTAGATGACATCACAGTGACACCACAGCACATCATGCTGAAACTGAGAGTGGCTAAACAGACCACACCCAGAAACTACAGGTGAAACCTCCTCTGCCCAGTGTCTCTCTCACCTGTCGCGCGCACACACACACACACACACACACACACACACACACACACACACACACACACCAATTCTCAGCTGTTGTAACAAACAAGTTGTGTAATTTCTGAAGTAGTAGTAGTGGTTAGAATCTACAGCCAATTACATGAATTATGCTCCTATGCATCTTTATTGCCATTTACAGTGCTGTTAGGATGTCCCAGACTGTTTTAATGTTCTTAACAGTCTGTTTAGAGATTACACAGATCACTTCACAAAACCAAGCATTCTGAATAGTAGATAAGAACAGATAACACATTATCACCCTGCAACTGACTTTAATGTTGCGGAAATTTTAAAGCCCTCTGACACACCCTAGAGATGTATTGTGTGTTCCAGCTCTTCACTGCAGATGTGTGTCATGTTTACAGTATTTAAAATATTCAAAAATATTCACAGAGAGTTGGAGACTGAGTGGGGAATTTGTTGAGCTGACCTGATATATTTAGTTCGACCTTAATTTGACTGAATAAAGTTACGCTGCAGCTGATACAGGCTTTTGCTATTTAGTAAACAGGTAAATGCGATGCTGATGTCAACACAGTCACACACAGACTCACCCACTCCCCAACGCTGTTGTGGTGACCAACATTGACAACCTTGACTTCCTCCCAGAGAATGCGTTCTGGGCCCCAGCGCCTGATCTGTTGGCGAGTCTTGACCGCAAACACAAGCAGGATGATGAGGGCAACAAACACCAAAAAGCCCATAACCACAGCGATGGCCTGCAAGAACCACAACCAAGATCATGGAGCTGAAGTAGTACCCATTATCAGGGATGTAAATGACAGGCAAGTTTCTCACATTTCCCTAAAAATCTCAATCTTATAACACCTGCCACCAAACAATGAGTTGGCCAAAGGACATTTGCAGGTACAAGTCTGCCATGAAACAATGATTCCAAATTCATGTAGAACAAACAATCAGTTCAGCTGATTGCTGCTTTAGTGCAAAAATGTGTGGAAACACACCGCAACTCCTGATTACCAACATGTCTTCTGCTGCTCAAGATATCTCCTGCCCACAAACGACAGTCAGTGACGCAGTTTCTGTCAGGGTTATGGTGATGTTTGCAGTTCTTACAGGTAACATTTAATGACGTCAATTTAACAAAAATAAGGCAAACAAACACTGGTGTTCAGTATTTTCCCCGATTTAAGAAATGTGAAAAGTTTGGAGCTCAATTGCACCAGTCCCTGAGTGCGCCCAGAACAAGCTGATTTAGTACTGAAAGAGGCGCACACACATTTGTCAGGTTTCTTTTGTTTCTTTTGCTTTTAATAACTTTGAAATAGACAAACACATAAACTTCCAATAAAATGAACATTTGCAGACTTTTCTCTTCCTGACACCACTCAGTTCTATTGCATTTTTCTTCTAGTCTTTTGAAGTCGTAATTTCATCTTCATGTGTCCATTAACTGTGAGTTTAATTTACTGCTGCCTCTCTGGCTGAAACTAAACAAACTCTCAGTACCTGTGCCAAAGAACCAACCACACATTATTAGAGAGGAGAAAAAAAAAAAGTGTCTCACCTCTTGGGGCTCCACCACGCAGTAATGGTAAAGGTATTGGTTTAAGAAGAGGCCCTGGGGCTGGACCTGGTTCTGGAACTGGGCACACATCTGTACTACCTGGTTGTAGTACATAGACCCCGTGGACTGTGCTGTTGGATTTATCGCCACCAGGTACACAATAGTGGCAATAATCATCAGGAATGCCAAGATGGCGCAGATAATGATTGATGCCAGGTAGAACTTTGATGAACGGGCAGTACCTTGCCTTGACACAACCATGATGAATATAATAAGCACAGCTATGAAGGTAATGGCAGAAATGGCAATGATAAAGCCTTTGCCAGATCTGGGATCCATTTGTGTTCCTCCATAGCCGGAATAGGAACCACCATATGCGCCACCATATGAGCCACCATACGCACCCCCATAAGAGCCCCCATAACCGGTTCCATATCCACTGCCATATGAGCCTGGCAGGAGACCAGTTCCGCCCCCCATGAGACTCATTTCGTAATCCCAGGCCAGTGTGGAGGCCACACAGGCAAACACAGCCACACACATGATGATAATGATGATGCACATTATCTTCATCACACCAGGTGGTGAAGTCCAGCGATAGAAGTGAAGCACCTTATTTCCAGGATAATAGGAAAATGCTGGGTTGGACATGACTTCACTGTGCCTGTGGCTGGAACAGAGGAGAGAAGAAGAGTTGTGGTCATTGTCAAGACATGGAAAAGAAAACACCAAGTACTGATATAAAAATAGCAAGGCTACCCCAAGAATAAGGTCTAATATTGTCAATGTTTTCATCACAAGGGCAACTTCTCATAATGGTGTGATCTACTTCACGTCATTGAAATGAACAGGTTATCACTTTGAAAAAGAAAATCCTCATGTCATCTAAAACCCAACTAAGCCAAAGCCTCATTGATGTCCATCACACATTTTCCAAAGGCTAAAGATGATAAAAAAAAAAAAAAAAAAGTTTATTAGGGATGGACGTGTTTGTCAAATAGTTAACAACAACAACAAAAAAATTGGTAGAACTCAAGTTTTTTTTTTTTTTTTTTAATACAACAAATTGTTTACACACTAATAAGTCAAAGATCTATGGTTTGAGCCCAAAAGGTGACACTAATGCTGTTGGGCATCTGACGTAAAAATCTAATCAAACGTGAATCGGCTCACTGCAGCAATGCCTTGTGAATACTGGAGTGCTGGAAACTGGCAACTATGAAAATTATGCCAACAGTCGGGTGACAATGAGAAATGGTGTGGGACTGAACACAGACTTTACTAACAGGAAAAGCACGCACAGCTAAAGACGTCAGAAAGTCCGGCGCGGAAGCGGTTTATCTAATAACAGAAAATATGGTTCAGTGCATTCTGTGGCCCTACAAATACAACAATCCAGTCATTTGAATTTTGGGTGGGGGCCACTCTTTAAAGAATACTGAGATAGTTCCCAGTGAAAATGAAACAGTTTTTTTGATGCCTTAAATTGCAATGAAACATTTTTGTCATGTATTTGAAATTAATGTTAGAATAGAATAGAATAGAGTATAATAGAAAAGCCCTTTATTGCCATTGCACATGTACAATGAAATTATGGGTGCTCCATGTCAACTATGCAGAATAAAACATACAGTAGGACAGCAGGAATAAATAACAAACAGGATAAATATATACAGTCAAGAGGAATATATACAAAACAAGAGAAAGCCACAAAATAGAAAGGCATAACTATTATTACCAATTGCCTGAATTTCATCACACAACCTTTTACGGTCTTCTGATGCCTATATTGAAGCTTTTTTAAACGTATTACTGGCAATTTAAAAACAAGCAAACGCTTGCTCAAAAATGATGGAATTTGTCACTTTTGCTATGTGAAAATCCTTTAAACCTTACATTCATTTAAAATCATTGAATTCTGAGGCTTTTCTTCAAACATGTCTACATTTCCAGAGGTTTATTTACCATAAATACTGCGCTGAGCTTAAGTCAGCTGAGTCCATAAATGACTAGATGAAGCAGGTGTCTGTGCATAGTGAATGATAAAGGGAATTCAGCTTACCGTTTTTTGCCACTGTGGTTGCTGTGTTTGTTGCTCGGCATACTTAAGTTCAACTTCCACTCACTCTAGTAGGACAACACACAAGAAGCAATGAGCATTCAAAACCTTTTGTATAATGTCATGTGTCAGACTAGTTTTCCTGCAGAGTCACATACCAGCTCTCAGCCTTTTGTTACAAATGTGTGTTTGTGGAGATTTCCTAGCTCACATGATTTCTTTGTTTTTCTTGTCTAAGGCAACTGAATCAATTATGTGATACATACTTTTCAAAAATTCAACACTTCAAATTGCGTTTGATTTTCTGAAATGTGGGGCTAGGAATGATTAGAAATGATTGGCACTAATATTCATGAAGTGCCTTATTCTGCCGCTTTGCTAAAAATGATATATTTTATGGTAATCTCAAACGATGAATGCGAAAATCTAACAAACTAGTGACGTATCAGGGGACCAGTGTCTGGCTATGGAAAGCACTACGATGGAAAACAGCGCCTGTGTTTATGGGGAAGCCTGTTAATATGGTGGCCATTTCAGATTAAAAGCAGCTGTCTGAGCAGATAACACAGATCCATTCCATCACCTATAAACTGACTTTAACAGCAATGCTCATCTCTTCTACTTCAAACTGTCGTAAATTCTAGTTACACCTTTAAGAGGGACCTACCTGTGTGATGATCGGCGTCCTGCTGATGAACACAATACACACTCACTCAAATACGAACGCAAACACTGTGCTCGCGACCGCCTCCATCCACAGCGCGCACTCAGGTAGCAATGAGACGCGCATATAGGCGTGTGCTCGTCACGTGGTCGCCTCCTCCTTGAAACAGGACCAACCTGTCCTCAGTGCCTGCATCTTCTGGAAACAGGCAGAAGATGCGTGTACTCTTCCAGGAACTGCTTGAGCTTTATTTCCAGTCCACGCACAGATCGCTCTTAATACTTTTAATCATTCATACAGAAAACCAGATTATAAACAAATGAACTCTCAATCTGCTCCACTTAAAATAACAAACATAATCTCTTTTGAACATCTATTTATCCCGCAATTTCGACAAAAAGCAGGGTTACTATCAAGAAATGCGAATCCCGACGTGCCAGACTTGATCTTAAAATGCATACAGCTCGTGCACTAATTCGATGTACCTGAAACCTGAGCCGATATCCCCATCCCGTCTTCCTACTGTTGTGAAACTTGGTAGGACAAACAGTAACCTGTCAAACCTGTCCTGCAGGTAGAGCTTCTGCTGAGTGCGCCGCTGTGAGTCCAGCAGCCACCTTGACCCCTGCATCAGTAGACCACTTCTAGTAGCCCGCCTGTTTCTTTGCTTTTTGGACAGTTTCTAGAAGACACACCTTGAGGAAATGTTCTATTCCTTTACCCCATTATCAGTGTCACTGCTGTCTTTGTATTCATTTTCATTAATACAAATACTCTTACTTAACACGTGAATGCAGAGAAACTCTTTGTTAAAAGTCCATTTTAAATTTGGTGTGAGTGACAATACTGAGTTTTTCAGGAATGGCTGCTGCAGGAAAATGTCGCTGGGTTTGCTGTTCTTGGATAGCTGTTAGTTTATTCATCAGAGTAGCTGCAAAATTAAAACCCCTGGAAGCAGAACTTATTACCAATCTTTCAATGGGCACCGTTTCAGGTAGGGGGCATGGGAGTTGGCATAAGGATTTTTGGCACCGAGAGTCGTATTGTGTTCCTTGAACAGAGTGGTCGGCTTTAAAGGTTTTCCCATGAAATGAACAGTGAGTAGAAAACAACAACCTGGCACTAAAGGAAGGCACTGCAGCACACATTGATAGAAACAAAAAACTTTAATGATGGTTACAAAAGAAAGGTACCAGAAGACAGCTTGTTGTTCATGGAGCTGTGTGGTCGGAGACAGGTCAGAGTTCAAATAGTCAACTGATTCAAGGTTCTGCTGGGAAACTTTAGGGTGCTGTGATACGTTCCCTACCTCCCCATCTCGCTTTAACTTCAAGCACCTAAAAGATCTCTTGTGGAGAATCTGTTCTTCATGTGGACTGACCGTACCAACCATTGCACCACCATGTCAGCCAATTTTAAACACATATTTACTATGGCAAAGTTGTACAAATCACAAAGCAGAATTTACATTATACTTAAAAATATAAATTCAGAGCACAGGTTTCATGTTTAAATGCAAAACAAGGCAAATACACATATCTAGAAAAGGCCAATTTGTATAAAGTAGTAGCACATATGACCCCCAAACCAAACTACAGATAAAAAAAACAGTGTCCAGTCAGAGGAAAGCAGTCAACTATCTTTATTATCTTGCCCATGAATAAAAGTAACTGTATTAATGTTTCCATAGCAACATCCAACATGAAGATTTCATCTCTTTGCTTGTCTACCAGTGTTCTTTTGAAGTTGTTGTTGTTGCTGTTATGCTAAGCTAACATGGCCATCTTACAGTCTCTAAAACAGCAAAATCCCCAATATGTTCTTTTACACCTATCGGGGAGTGCTGTGTGCATGTTCATTTACCAACACTCTGTTGAAGTTTACTTTTTCCGTGACTTTTACTATTCCCTCTATAATGACGACACATCCCAGACGATGTTTCTTCTAGTGACAGTGAGTCTTCCATCCATCATGATGGAGTGACTGCAGTGTTTTCCATCTATTTCCATGTGATAATGTCACCTCTGTTGTCAGGAATTATGGTTCAGCAGTAACGGGGAGTTTCACTTGGAAGAGACAAACGTCTTTTTTAAATTTACACCACAGTCCCACTGTTGTGTTGCAGCAGAGCACACCTGAGCACACCTGTGTTAACTGCTTAGTTGGCATCGCTGTAGCCCACGGACTTGTTGTACTCTTGAATCTTCTGTTTGATGTGAGAGAGCTTGTTCTTTAGATACTCACACCTCTCTCTTTTTTCCAAATATGTTGGGTCCTAACAAGGAAAACAGAAATCAGTAAAATTGAGTAGATTTCTTCACAAAGATTTCAGTAAACCACACAAGTATTAAGAAACCAGGCAGTACATTTTAACCCTAATGGTGACACACCATTAGAGGTCCCAAGTTGGGTTTTTCAGACTTGTGTTCATTTGCTTGTCAAAATATGAAAACAGGATAGATAGTACAAGAAAGGTGCCATGATTAATCTGAGCTAGAGCTCCAAATCACTGTCATTGTTATGGCCTTCTATCCTACAAAAGCCATTACCCATCACCTGCTATACCACACTACAGTACCACACTACAGTAAGGTGATTTGGCATCTGCATTTTTCTGATTCCTGCAGTAGGATTTGTATGTACAGCAGCAGAGAGACTTAGAAAACCAACTCATCTATCATCTGTGACAGTGGATGTGAAGTAAATTTAAACAATTTACTTGTGCTTTTTCACTAAAATAAAAGGGAAGAACACTTTTTAAACTTTTTTTTAATGATTTATTCATTTTAAGGGGTACTGTGCACTGGGTTTGGATTTTCAGCAGGTATGACCCTTCTATGAGGAGTTTTTGTGTTTGCTTGTAGGTTTGGTTTTTTTTGTTTGTTTTCTTGTCAGGGAGGTGAGGATGCTCCTGTAATCAAAAACCATGTTAGGTTAATGCTGCGCAGTAAAGCCCTAGATTATTAACCTCTGGGGTTTCAGTTCCTTGGCTAAAGTCCAATTAAAAATGACTTCCCTGCTCAGACTGTTGCATCTGCGACCCAAGCCCAGTGAAGTAACAGAAAATGGATGGATAAAAATAAAACAATAATGAAACAAATACTGGAAACTACAAAAATATGAGGCTAACACAAGAACGATATATAATGGTTAGTGAGACAAGTGTGACTCAGCTGAAAAACTGCATTTATTTTCCAAACAAATTCATATGTTGTAAATAGATTCTTCTGAGGTTTGATGAGAGTTTGGAGTTATGCACTCAAACAAGTGTCTGCTAGGTTTTTTGGTTTATCCAAACCTTTCTGTAAAACATACCACCCCCACCCCCCTCAAAAAAAAAAAAAAATATATATATATATATATGAAAGCACAACAGAGTGTTAGTGAGGCAGCTCTTTGATCTAAGTAATATTAAAAATAATAACTGTTGTTAGCAGAGACATGAAGGGATATCTTTTATAGAAACAGTATCCCTTCCCTAAGACCCCAGTCTGACAGACAACAATTCATGATGTATACTCACAGCTTTCTTCCTCTGATATTCCATTAAAATACCATTTATCCGCTCCTTCTCCTGAAACAAAGCAAATGTGTTACTGGATGTAATGTTACAATGTGTGTGTCTGTCTATCTGCTCGCTAGCAAAATTACCATTTGGCTGGAGGGCCGGGATGGAAGGTTCGCCATCATTTCATCCATCTCTTCGAACTTCTTGGCCATGGCCTGGACCTCAGCATGCAGTTCTTTGTACTCAGCATACTGGTCATTGAACACAGCCTTGTACTGGTCCCTCTCCTCATCTGTGTAAATGCTGGGATACTTCCTGTAGAAGCAGCAAAGGAAACAATACTTCTTGGAGCACTGGCAGCTGAATGTGTCTAACACAGGTGTTTAACTGGGATACCCTCCTTTATCTTATCTTACTTATCTTATCTTATTCTTGATCTTAAACTGCTAATAAAAATCTGATTTCTGGGGATGGTTTAGAAAATAGCTAGTTTGGTAAACTGGTAAGTGAATAAACTACTTTCTAAACCATGTGTGCACCTTTAATTTTTGTCTTACTGACACCAAATCCATGAAAAGATCTAAGATCATAAAGGAACCAGTGAAAGCAGCTTAAATATGCACTCAAAAAATAATTGTTTTTGAAGGCTCAGTAATGTTCTATTAGAGCTGGTCAGAGGAGTTTTTAGCAAACTGTTATCAAGCACGAGTAATAATGTACTATTTGCAGTGTGGATTTAACCCACATTTAGAGGTGTGCTGTGTATTTAGGCTAGCAGGACACTGTGTGACGACACTTTCTGGATAACAATGGAGTTCAATGATAAAGGAATTAAATGTGTGGCAATACTTATTTTTGATTCTCCACGGGGCATTCTTTGACAGTGTAGCACATTAAATGCCAAAGACCAGCACTTCACAGTCCCTCCCACACTGGGCCAGAAGATCTATCTGATGTGTGTCGGTGTTGTTCCTGGATCATCATAATAATATTTGTCCAGGATCAACATCGCATCTGACCAAACATAGTTATGATGTCATAGCTTTACGGATGTCCACTCAAGAAAAAAATAAATCCAAAATGAGGGCTGTTAGGGCCAAGGTTAGGATGTGATTGTGGTGAGGGTTTGGTGTGTGATGTGATGGTGTTTCCACATCGCAAAGCTATGACATCACTACAGTATGACTAGTCACTTGCAATGCTGAAACCTGGACCAACATTAAATTTGTTGATCCAGTAACTGGACCGACAGGAGGACATCAGATGGTGTAAACAGAAACACGCGCAACAAGCTACACCTGAACTGTATGCCACTTTGTGTGAGATGGGCCTAACATGAAAGTGTGACAAACAGTAGCACTGGTGAAATGGTTATTCAGCCTTTGTAGCAGTGAGTTTTCTAGAAGAGCCATAATTCACATAGTCTGTACTGGAGTGTTCACAAACTAAAAGAGGCCACACCATTCTGGGTGGTTTGGAGTTATGTATTTTTCATTTACAGACGTAAGTGTGATACTGCTTTCCCAGAATACCCATGTACAAAAACATAGTGGTCATCATTGCACTGCTGGAGGTTTTATTTCTGTTAAAACACTTTAATTTAATTCTATTTTATTTATATAGCATCATATCCAATCAGCAGTCCCCTTGAGGCACTTTATAATGTAAGGTAAAGACACTACAATAGGGAAACACTGCAACAAGAGAACAAAATTGGGGACTGTGTTTAATCAGTCTGTTTGTAATCAGTCAAATATACACGTGACATCTGATACTACACTAGGTCCTCCCTGTTAAATGCACAATACACAGCTGGAAGACGAGACCTAGATGGTAATACTCACGCCACATAGTCGGCTATAACAACAGGTTTGGGGATGTGTCCGGCTGGTATGTGACCTCGGAGGATCTCTGGCTCTGGTGCCATGAGAGGAGCAGCTTTTAAGTGGTTGGGAGCATCCATGATGTCTGGCTGAATGGTGGGGAGAGGGGTCTGCTCCGACACCCTGGAGGATGGACCAAGCTGCGGCAGGTAAACATAGACACATGTTCAGATCATACATACTGTGTGCACCTTGGTGTCTGCAGGAACATTTCAAACACTTTCTCATACTTACTATAGAGAGTGGGACAGATGAGCCAATGGTTCTTATCTATTGTGTAATGAAAAAGTGAAACAGGAGTTTACTGACATTGGGTAAATACACTCTCTCTGCAAAACCTAAGCTGTGATGCTATGTTCTCTTTAGATAGAAGAGGTTTTCTCCACCCAACCCTTCCAAACAAACCACGCTTGTTCAGTCTTTTTCTAATTCTACTGTCATGAACTCTCATGTTCACTGAGGCCTGTACAATCTGACATGAAGCTCTTGGGTTGTTTTACTGTGTCTCTGAGCAGTGCACAATCTGACCTTGGGTTGAATTTGCTTTGACATCCACTTGTGAATAATCTTTCTCCCTGTAGAATGCTGGGCTTCAGATTGTTTCTTAGCTTAATGTCCATGCTGAAATCATCAAGGTGTGCAACACACGAATAAACAAATGGACTGGCTCTTATATAGCACTTTTCTAATCCATCTGATCACTCAATACAACTTGCCTTATTGACCCAATCATACAAGCACTTTTTTCTATGCTTTTTTATACACAATTGAATATTAGATTAGAATAAAAACTGGAGACAAAGAGAATAACAGATGGCTAGTTCTTTGGGGGGCATAACTATTCAAAAACACAACAGGATAAAAATCACTGCTCAGTATTACTTTTCAGTTTCATTGTAGGGTTATTACCTAACAGTGTAATGCACTTTGAAATTGCTGTGGCTGTTGTTGTCATTTGGTGCAATAGAAATAACAATGAATTACACTGAAAATAAAATTGTTGCATGTAAAAAAGGCTCATCCAGTGGAGCAGGTGATTACTTAACATTACTTACAAAGCGGTCTTACAACAGCGTCCAGGAATGCTGACTCTATTTTCTAGAGGATTGATTGGCATTAGGTTTTGGTTTTGTATGTGCTGATCTCTTATCTTGGATATAACAGCACAGGATGGGTGCAAAAATAAGTTAACATGATAGTTTACTTACTGGGGTACACTGTCATGTAATAAAATTAATGTTTTATTACATGACAAAATTAACCCTAAGCCCCCAAAATGTTCTCTGGAGTATCTCCAGGCCTCTGCATTAAAGGTCAGGTTAGGTATTTAGCTGTGAATATTATTTTTGTGCTTTTTGTGTGTGTGTCAGACCTCCTGTGCCAGCCCCTCTTTCCTCATCCTGGCTGCTTCATGTCTCCACAGCTTCACACACACCGCTGCACTAATAAAGTAGAGCACCATGGTGATGAAGATGAAGACAATGGCTGCTGTCTGGCCGGACTCGGTGCGACAGAATGCACCGTTCACTCCATTATTGAAGACTGGCGAGTAGCACAGCCCCCCTCGAGTTGTGTCATTCACATACACCAACCCTGCGGCTAAATAGAGCACACCCAGCACCAGATTTATGGAACACTCTGTTAGAGGCCACCATGAGGAATCCAGAAGGATGGCTCTGTAGTACAGGGTCATGCCAAGAACAACCAGAATAACTGTCACTATCCATGCAAGGCCAGCCACAACCAGAACAAAAGGCGTCTTGGGTCCTGTGTATAAATAACCCCCAGACCCATATGCAGCAGCACCTCCACCAAGCCCTCCATACAGCTGCGGCCCAGAGTATCCATACATATTGAACCACTCGTTGTCCTTATGAACGTAAGCGCAGACACAGGCAAACACTGCAGCTCCAAGCAGCAGCTGCACACCCCCCAGGATCCTTAGCAAGCCAGCCCATGACTTCATGTAGGCGTAGCGCGCATGATATTCTTCCACCCGCTCCTGGTACGTCTGAACTGAGACATTGGTGGGCACTGCAGATGCAGAGTCAAATGCTTCGGCACCGAGCAGCAGTCCATCTCGGACCTTTTGAGATGTGTAGCTGCCTCCAGAGCCACCATAGCGGTCTCGACAGGAGCCTGGAAGGGAGGGAGATGGAGGGGCAGAGTGAGGCGGTGAGCAGGGGACTCCTGATGTGGTGTGGCACTTAGCACTCTTTTTGGATGAAGGAGCAGGGGAATCAGGGCCAGACCCACCCTTGCTACCACGGTTACTGCTGTTGCCACGGAAAAAGTTCTTGACAGAGTCAGGGATGAAGCGGCGAACTGGCTTAATGTCCATAGCGTCACGGTCTTCGTCCATTGGGTCGTCATTGCTGGGGGGATAGAAAGCTTCAGGTCCAACAGGTGGCTGTTCAGGTAGAGGGGGAGGGGGCAGGGAGTCTAAGCTGACAGCTGGCACTGTCCCATGCAGGAGTTGTGGAGGTGGAGGTATCGCAAGGTCCCCATACAGGGAATCCGCTGGGACCTGGTCATAGAGTGGCATCTCCCTCACTCGGTCAAATCTGGAGACTCCTGAAAACATCGCAGCTTTGACTTTCTGCCAAGAGAAACAGAGAGGATTACAATGGCATAGTACCAAGATCTGAACTTACAGCACCTCTAAAATAAAAACACAGGCCTTAGTTTCATTCCTCATCTTCTCGCAGCTGCTTCCTTTAGGGGGTACCAAAGGAGATCATCTGCCTCCATCTCACCCTGTCCCAGCATCCTCATCTGTCACTACATCCATGAACCTCCTCTGAGGTCTTCCTCTTTTTCTCCTGCCTGGCAGCTCCATCTTCATTATTTCATTATCCTTTGGATAAACTGGACACTCTCCCTCCACTGCACATGTCCAAACCATCTCATCCCAGACCACGAGTCTTTACTCAATTTGAAGAACAGTAAACTGTTTGGAGTTAAATGTCTACAAATTCCAAAATTATCCCTCTAAGATAATAAAAGTACTGTGATTATCCAGTCTGCACTGCTGTGTCAGTGCTCCACACAGAAGCTCCAATAAATACTTGGTACACCGAATACCCACCAACGCTGCTGTGGAGGAATTTTGGCTTGTTTTTCCTTTTCAGAACTGCTTTATGCTGGAAACACTGACCATTCACATCTCAGCAGGTTTGGGTCCAGACTGTGCTTAGGCTATTTTAAACTTAGTTTTGGAATTTTGTGCTTGGTTTAGATGAAAGAGGAACCATGTCTTCTTAAAAGATCTCTGGACTAACCAGCACATATAATAATCTCTCAACACCTTTGAGGCAATTTTGAAGCATGGGAAAGTATCATCCACATAAATATTTTCTAGCTTTCTTGTTTTCTTATACGTGATGTACAAGAAAATGTCCTTCATCAGACCAAGTCTATTTCTCCCTCACTGGAGTCTTTAATTCAGGTCCCCACTGTAGGCTTGTCTGCCACTAAGTGTGGTGCAGCTGACTTCAATCCACTGTGTCTCACATCTCATCAGTCAGGTCAAGGTTTCAGCGCTTGTCCTTCATTTGGCTGCAGAGCAGCACTCTTGCCATAATTAAAATGGTGAATGCCTCACACCAGCAGACTTTTCAGTCAAGGCTGTCTACATGAGGCATCTTCCACTTATTAAGTTAATATAACTGTTATTTGTAAAAACTGGGAAAGCTTAAGGGAACTGTAGCAAAACAGCTAATTCCATGAGTAAAATGACCAGAAATTAGCACAAGATCAGAGATTTTTTGTTTTGTTTTGTTTTTGTTTAAGCAGAGAACATTCACAATAATTTCATTTTTACGTTATTTGTGAATATTTTTAGAATATTCTCAGTATGACATTGCACAATAGGACGTTTTTTTCTCTTGCTCCAAGGCAGCACTCCTCAATAAGTAAACTAAAGGAGAGATTTGTAGTTTTACAGAGCTTAGCTCAGACTCCCCATGAGTCAGGGCTCACAAAATATACACTATTTAGGACTCCTAGCTTAATCTCTTATGTTGGTCACAGGTTCTTCAAAGGGCGCCTGTATATCAGCACAAGGTACCGCCTTTACCGTCAGGTCCCAAAAGCACACCGACACATGATCAGGGTGGCAGAGCTGGGAGTACACGGCTTGACCACAACACACAGAGCACTTCAGACTGGAAGTCCATCTGTTCCCCTCCTATTCAAACTTCACTCATTCGCTGACTTACCTTCTCACTGGTGTCGGTGCTGGTCTGTGACACAGGCAACAGCCTCCTGTCTTTGTTTTCTCACACTTTCACACCGATTATAGGTCAGGCATCGCTATGAACAGTGGTTAAAGCGCAGTCAGGAGCCGGAAAAGCAAAGTGCTCGCACCTCCCCACCGCGGTAAAACTTACCTGACCTGTCCGGCCAGCCTCACGATGCGTTCACGGCCTCTTTTCACATCTGAATCCTCACTCTCTAATTCCTACGCCACATTGTTGTGCTCCCTTGAGTAAAGGCGACTTTCAACAACTGTTTTTATAAGTAATATTTTTAATACATTTATTTTATTCTTTTGCAAAAAAAAAAATTCTCACTTATTATAACTGTAAAAAAAATGTTGATTAGAAACGTAAGTGATATCGATAGCTTAGCCCCTTATTTCTCGATAGATGTGAGCGCAGTTTACTCTATAGAAATGTACTTTTTAAATCACTCTTTGTACTTTGCATTGTTAACATAAGAACTGAATGAATATATCTATATCTATGATAGATAGACGGATAGAATTCTTTCCAGCAACAAAGTCTAGGACTCAGTACTTGGCTCCAGTCCAGAGATTCAAGCATCCCTGTCTACAGTCTCAGAGTAATATTATTCAGTGAAGTAGCTGTCAAAGTTCCTACAAACCATAACCGCTATCACAGCAGTTATAACTGTCTCTGATACACCTTGCTTCGGGCTCTGAGCATGCTCACATAAAAAAGAGCGTTTCACGCACCATGTGACTTTTCCTCAGCACAGGGTGATCCTTATGAGTCCTAATATCTGATCCTAATGAGTCAAAGACATTATGAGATGGTGATTAAAAATCTATAAAAAACATAAAAATACAAACAAAATACCGCACTGTTGCAGAACATGTAATTAATGCTGCAGAAAACCACCAGTCTGATAGTTTAATGCACAGAGCAGTAAAATAAACATTTTAATTCCAGTGACTCGTTTTTTGAATGGCCGATGTGATGATTAACAGGCAGAGTCAATCTGCAGGAAAAAACATTTATTTGAGTCAAATACTGAAATCCAAAGGGACGCTGAAAAACCTACATCCATATAGCTATGTTGTAGGGATTTTAGGATTTAGGATTTTAGGGTAGTTTAAATTTCACTATTGACAATTTCTGAGATTACATTTGATGGTTTTATACGTCTTTTACTTTGCACGTCTTCTCCCAGACACTTTGTGAGTCGATCCAATGTAAAAGTAAACCCAAAGAAGAGAGAACCTATGTCCTGATTCTATTCTTTTCTCCTACATTTAATTATTTTCTTTTCTTTGCTATTTTGTTTATCCATCTGTCTCACCCTCACCTGTTTCTCTCTCTCTTTGTGTGTGCATGTGTTAGAAATGAAGGATATTCCACCAGTGACCATTGCCAAGTTCTTTATAATGATCGGGTACATTACATTCAGTGTGTTTTTGGATCAAATGAAGTATTCCCCCGTGCTCAGAGGGCAACTGGATTGTATCGATACAAAGTGACAATAACTATATTATTTAAAAGTTTCAGAAAGGCCACAAGAGAGATCAGAGGCTGACAGCTGACTATCAATGATGACAGCATAATGATTCAGTGCACTGGCATGAACATAAGTGCACTTTCGTGGTCAAGACAATACATAATTAATACATAATTTTTTCTCTGTCTTATATGTATAGAAATATGCTTCTAAATTAGATAACATAAACACATCTATACTAGACAGGTTACTGTGTATGTTAAATTGTACAGGTGGTGGGTGCCATGTGTCCCATCTCCCTCCGCTCTCTTCTCCCTTCCCCTCACTGCCAACTGGTAGTAGCTGATAGCTATCTGGAGGAAGAGCCTTTGCGGTCAGCGACGACCTGAAACATCACCAAATGCTATTTCATCTTTTGAGAAGATTTTTTATTTTATTTTACTGTTCACAGTATTTGTTAAGTAGATTTGACCTGAATCCATCTGAGTGGCAAAACCACATCTTATCTTGTCTATTTCGGCTCATCTGAGTTCCCAGGACAACTAACGTTTATGCCAATGTACCAGGGTTATCCAATCATCATCATCATCATCATCAGAGGCACAGGCAGTTTAAATCGGGAATAACGTGTGAGGGGCGGAGCTGCTTCTGCATGAATCCTACTACTGTTTGTCGTTAACTGTTATAACGACGCATATGCCTATTCTGACCAATCACGTGTTGACATTGTCTTCCGTATTTTAGGACTTGTCAAGTGGTGATTGGTGGAAAGCAGCATTGCGGTTCGGAAGTGAGTGCCGGTCATGACAGCAGAGACACAAAGATGGAGGTGGTTGGTACTATCCGCGCGCTCATCAGGTCGCTGCTCTTCTTGCTGCTGTGGTCCAGCTGTGAAGGACGAGACTCGGAGCTCAGCTATGTGACCTGCGGCTCTCTAGTCAAACTGTTTAACACCAGACACAACGTCCGACTGCACTCCCACGACGTTAAGTACGGCTCAGGTAAGTGTTCAGAGAGCTGCCGGTGTACGGCCACAGCAGCCTTGAGGCGTCAGTATTGCGCGTACTGTGCTAGAAGAGCTTTGTAGAAACAAAAAATAGCCGGAAATTCAACCCCAGCACAACTTCCGACTACCTTTCCCCACGCTGACGTTAAGAAGAGGTTCGCTCCATGGTTGCATGTCTTAGTTAGTCTTTGGGAGCGTGCTGCTTTTGTGCTATAAGCACAAGAATGAGAAACTGATATTCCCGTCAGTGCAGTTTGGCATTATAGAGTTACCTGCTTTATAAGAGCATCCATTAAGTCAGTGAGTTTGGGGTCGTCCTCATCAAGCACCAGGGTTAGGCTGACTTTCACATCTGCCATTTGGTAGAGAGGCTACAAGTAAGGTTTGCATACTGTAACAGTGACTCACTGAAACTATGGAACTCACTTCTTTTTCATATCGTACGATCCTAACAGATGTTTTGGCCTCGTCCCTGAAAGTTGCCTGTTTGAAAGCGAGGTAATGCTTGTTACATGTGTAGCCAGCCTGGGACAAGTGCACATCCACTTTAGCCTCATGTGACGTCAAACTTTCTCAGAAAAGTCATTTTAGAAGTGAATATAGCTGAAATCATAGAACAGCCTTAACTGATGTCAAGGCAGCTTGCACTGATGTCTCTTTTGGGTCTCACATTTAAATGACAAAATCAACACTTTGAATTCAGATGTAGATATTATGTCTGCTTCATTTGTTATGGAATGACAGTTGAACAGGCCTCACCCAGCTATCAAACTACTTGTCAGTCAGTTGTCTGTTAATTCTTTTGAACCATTGAAATCGGACATGCGTATAAAGATGACTGTGGATTTTGTAAAGCTGCTTAAATGAAATGCGGTGGTCTACAGGTATATTTGTCCCACAAAATATGGACCAAACTGTCCCACGTGTAATAGTGGGAAAGGCAGGGCACACCTGGACAGGTCACTAGTCTGCACAAAGGGCAGTGGAGAACATTCAAACTCCACACTGAATCTAACTGTAGTCAGAACATTATAAGTTTGACAGGCTGCATCACAGAATAGAACATTTATTGAGCTTAACATAAAGGGTAATTGCTCCACATATTAAACACACAGTTACAAATCTGGGCTTTATATTGGATGGTGATTGTAAAATGGACAGACAAATGGCGTAGCATCTTTCATTTTAGAAAAACGGGTAAAGGTAAAAACCTATTCTCTGCAGGCAGCATTTGGAGACAGTAAAACATGCCCACCCCCTTCTTTATTGCGACTTTTAGTTAGGAGAAGTTGGAGATCATGCAGCATCATACAACAAAGTTGACATCCTGTCCACTGTTGCAAGCTGGCATTCCTGCAGGTCATGTACGGCTTGATTTTCGTAACCTGGCACATTGTGCTGCAGCTGGGTTGAAGACCGTATCATTTTGTCGGTTTTTACCACCATTTTAATGACATATCAGTGCAGAAGCTCAAAGATGTACAGATAATACAGAAAGACATGTTGCAACAGTTTGAAAGGGTGAGACTTTGTGGAAAATACTTTGAAAACACGCACTGCAATGTCTTTGCTTCTAGTTTTCTTCTACTATATGAGTGCTGATGTGGAGGTATTGTCAGGTGGGAACATCTTAAGTCTCTAACCCATTCAAAACCCCAGCTCGCACCTTATGTCAAGTGACCTCAGTAGGTCACATGATAGGGTGGGCCAAGGTCTCACAGTGGTTTCAAGTCAAATCTCTGGGAAACGCAGCTAGCATCTCAAGCTTCAGTGATTTAGTAATGTAACAGATTAGTTTTGTTTTTCTAAGCTCTAATGATGATGTTGATATTTATATAACAAAGGAATGGCCCACACCCGCCCATGAAACAGTCTTTGAGTCAATTGTCCAATTACTTTTGGTCCCTTTTAAAGTGAGGGTGGCACATGTTGAGGAGCTAAAACTCCTAAACAGTTCATCCAATTTGAATGTGGAACCCTCAAATGAAAACTGACAGTCTACAAATTATATCAATTTTCATTTTATAACTATATCTGGAATATGATTCAGTAAAAAAACAAAACAAAACTGGTTTCTTGCGAGTGAGTTTGGGCAGAGCTGTAATGGCAGCTGCACTAGCTGCAGTCTTCCACGTGTATTTTTTTCCTGTGCTAGTGGTTGCTCTTTTCCTATCAGCATGTAAGGATGGACAAGAACAATTGTAGGTGTATGCTAGACTCATCTGTTCCGGGAAAAACTGCAGCCTTGGTACATAAGCTCCCTACCATGCCAGTGGTACTTGACAGATAATTAAATAAATACACATTATTATAAATATTATATCAAAGGGTATCATAAGTATCAATTCTGGTGACATCCCTGATATATAACAATATAAAATATATACTTAAAGTCTGAACAGGGACGTCCACTTTTACACAAGATCTTCAACATGTGGATGTGACAGGATCTGATGTTGAACAATCTTGTGTACAGAGCGAGACTGATGGGGTAGTGAGCTATGTTGACCTTAAAGCCTTTCTTTCTATGTCAAAAAATTGGCTCTCTTTTTGCCCAGCTAAATCACCATAGCAACTTATTCACCATGGTAACCTGGTTGGGAGCAGGTTATGTGTTTCGGTTCAAAATTGTCTGCAAGAGATTCTTGAATGTTTAAGTGCATTAGACTGCTGTTCAACTTCACTGTCAGCTGTAAAGTACCAGCTGAGACTGCACTGCGTTGTCACTGGAATGTGCATGTGTTCAGCTGGTGATGCAGAATGGCCAAATGTTTTCATACATGATTCTAAATACAGAATTAAGCTGCTTGTTCTCATTTGCTAGAATTACAACTACTAGGACAGAGGACATACACCAAGAATGAATGAATCAATGAATGTAATTAATTTCACTGTGATCTGCAGACAAAAGTGAAGTGTTTTCTTTGTCTCCTTTATTAGGCTGTGTGACAGTAACATTTTTACGCTATCAGTATTAATGTTAATAGTGATTTTTCTACTGCATTGAACTCTTGTCCTACTTGCAAAAGTATTAAGTTTTACTGTTATATTGTTTTGATGTTCTTATTTGGATTTTTGTCGTTGTCATCGTCATCTCTATCATCATTAGATCGTGTCTGATTGGAGTAGCCCACACTCAAAGGGATGATGCAATCCTTTTCTCGTGAGTGCACTCAGAACCTGAAGTAGAGAGCCTGAATTATCACAGAAACCCAATAACAATCATGGCAATATACATTTCCTCCAAATAGCGTTTCAGTTTTGTTATGGTAGTCAATGTTCAAAGAAAACTCAACTGTGTTGAACTTCCTTCATCGTTCACTCCTTCTGTCAGGAAGGCTTTATACGCTACGTCCCGATGAACAGAATAAAGTTTTTGGGATTTCCTTACCTGGATGATTTAGCATGCATCAAGATACCATAGAATAGTTTGTAACAACGCTGCTGGTTTCCTCTCAAGTATAAACCTACAGACTGCACACAGTCTCCAGCAGTTTCTAACGGAAGAGTTTTATTCTATATCAAAAACCTATTGATTGTCCCTCAGCAGCGCCTGTTGATCTACTTGCTGTTTTCAGAGAGAAGTGCATATTCAATTCAATTCAATTTTATTTATATAGCACCAAATCACAACAACAGTCGCCTCAAGGCGTACAGTAGATCCTACAATAATAGATACAGAGAAAAAACCAACAATCATATGACCCCCCCCCCCCTATGAGCAAGCACTTTGGCGACAGTGGGAAGGAAAAACTCCCTTTTAACAGGAAGAAACCTCCAGCAGAACCAGGCTCAGGGAGGGGCGGGGCCATCTGCTGCAACCGGTTGGGGTGAGAGAAGGAAAACAGGATAAACACATGCTGTTGAATAGAGAGACAGAGATTAATAACAGGTACGATTCAATGCAGAGAGGTCTATTAACACAAAGTGAGTGAGAAAGGTGACTGGAAAGGAAAAACTCAATGCATCATGGGAATCCCCCGGCAGCCTACGTCTATTGCAGCATGACTAAGGGAGGATTCAGGGTCACCTGGTCCAGCCCTAACTATATGCTTTAGCAAAAAGGAAAGTTTTAAGCCTAATCTTAAAAGTAGAGAAAGTGTCTGTCTCCTGAATCCAAACTGGAAGCTGCTTCCACAGAAGAGGGGCCTGAAAACTGAAGGCTCTCTTGCCCATTCTACTTTTAAATACTCTAGGAACAAGTAAGCCTGCAGTGCAAGAGCGAAGTGCTCTAATAGGGTGATATGGTACTACAAGGTCATTAAAATAAGATGGGGCCTGATTATTTAAGACCTTGTATGTGAGGAGCAGGATTTTGAATTCTGGATTTAACAGGAAGCCAATGAAGGGAAGCCAATACAGGAGAAATATGCTCTCTCTTTCTAGTCCCTATCAGGACTCTTGCTGCAGCATTTTGGATTAACTGAAAGCTTTTCAGGGAGTTTTTAGGACATCCTGATAATAATGAATTACAGTAGTCCAGCCTGGAAGTAATAAATGCATGAACTAATATTTCAGTGTCACTCTGAGACAGGATATTTCTAATTTTAGAGATGTTGCGCAAATGGAAGAAAGCAGTCTTACATATTTGTTTAATATGTGTATTGAAGGACATGTCTTGGTCAAAAATGACTCCAAGGTTCCTCACAGTGTTACTGGAGGCCAAGGTAATGCCATCCAGAGTAAGAATCTGGTTAGATACCATATTTCTAAGATTTTCAGGGCCGAGTACAATAACCTCAGTTTTATCTGAATTAAGAAGCAGAAAGTTAGCGGCCATCCAGGTCTTTATGTCTTTAAGACATTCCTGCAGTTTAACTAATTGGTGTGTGTTACCTGGCTTCATGAACAGATAGAGGTGGGTGTCATCTGCATAGCAGTGAAAATGTATACTATGTCTTCTAATGATACTGCCTAAGGGAAGCATGTATAATGTAAACAGAATTGGTCCTAGCGCTGAACCCTGTGGAACACAATAGTTGACCTTTAATGGAGAGTCCTCTTCACACATTACATAAATAATTTGGAGTCTATTAGATAGATATTATACAAACCACTGCAGTGCAGTACCTGTAATACCTACAGCGTGCTCTTATCGCTCTAATGGGATATTATGGTCAACAGTATCGAACTCTGCACTGAAGTCTAGCAGGACAAGCACAGAGACGAGTCCACTGTCAGAGGCCATAAGAAGATCATTTGTAACCTTCACTAAAGCTGTTTCTGTGCTGTGATGAGCTCTGAAACCTGACTGAAACTCTTCAAATACGCCATTCCTCTGCAGATGATCTGTTAGCTGTTTGACAACTACTCTTTCAAGGACATATGTAGAACCTGCACTTACATGGCATTGTTATTTTGGTTAGTAATGTTCTTGCTGTGCCATAACATCTCATTGGTGATCTCGATGGCATGCAGGCTGTTATTGAAGTAAACGGGCAGAGTTGGAGATCATCCACAGAAGGTTTTGATGCCGTCACATTATATTAGCAAACCTTGAGAATGAAATTGTATATAATGGGCATATAGCCTGTTCTATGAGCACAATGCTCAACAACAAGTCTTTGTCTACTTGACTGCTGAATCTTAACAGGCTTGCATGCACTGAGCACTCTGTGCTTCCTTGGTGGAACAGTAATTAATAATTCAAGATCAAAAGTACTATAAATGCATGATGCCTCGATGACACTTAATGGTATAATTTTCTGTGTGTGTGTAGGCAGTGGACAGCAGTCTGTAACTGGAGTGGAGAACGCAGATGATGCCAACAGCTACTGGCAGATTCGTGGGAAGCCCAACAATCCATGTCCGCGCGGTGCTCCCATCAAATGTGGCCAGACCATTCGCATCACACACATGAAGACTGGACGAAACCTCCACACACACCACTTCAGCTCTCCTTTGTCTAATAACCAGGTCAGACACACACGACTGTTTCTCTTGCTCTTTTAAACACGTGGATGTTCACCACGGTACAAATGCTTCCCTTGTCCTCTTCACCGTCCACAGGAGGTGAGTGCTTTCGGAGAGAATGGCGAGGGTGACGACCTGGACGCGTGGACGGTTCAGTGTGAAGGCATTCACTGGGAGCGCGACGAGGCTGTGCGCTTCAAACACGTGGGCACCGACGTCTTCCTGAGTGTGACGGGCGAACAGTACGGCCACCCCATACGTGGACAGCGGGAGGTGCACGGCATGAGCTCCCCCAATCAGCACAACTGGTGGCGTACTATGGAGGGCGTCTTCATCCAGCCCAGCCAGGAACCGCTGCGCCACGATGAACTCTGACATCATCATCATCATCATCATCATCATCATTAGGAGACATGAGCATGGACATGCTTCTGCCTGGACCTGATGTATGACTTGACTGATAAATCTTTTCTATGTGAAGCACTCGGGGTGTTTTGTGACATGAAGGGGGTTGGCAGGCATTATTTGTGTGTACGTAGTGTAGCCTCAATATGTTCTTTCAGCTTCTTCCTTGGAGAATGTGATGAGGGATAACATTGAGCCAGGGGAGATACATGAGGATGGCTATAGTCCTGAAGAAAACTATCATTTGATTAATTTTTGTCCAGAAATACATAAAACATGCCAGTAGACATAATGACATGTACTGTATGTAATAAAGCCTTTATTTCATATTTGGTGTATATAGGTGTAATTAGAGCACACTTCACTGTCTGTCTTTTCGCCGCTGTTCCTGTGTTTGCAAGGTTATGGTATCTGGATTCTTTGCTGAGCTTATCTAAGCTTAGCAGGTTGTCTAGATGTCTCCTGCTACCTTAACTCTAGCTGCTGCATTGGGATTGGCACAACACAAGAATGGCTCCATTATTGATCCTGTCAGCCTTACTGTTTACACTGCAGTGTACAACCTGCCAGACTCACAAGGTGGCAGAATACTCCACCTCAGTGCTGAGTCCAATTACAATGCTTGGTTATATATTGTAATGTGTAACAGTTGATTGTTTTACTGCGCTTTGTAGAGTGTTGCAATGGAGGAAAACCCGTATCTTGTGACCCCGTAGTCCCCGTAGCACAATTTTGGAGGTCTTTCACAAAGTGACCACAAGCACTCTGCTCACTGTGAGTTTTCTACTGTGGCTCAGGAGGTAGAGCAGTCTGCATGCCAAATATCACTGGGCAAGATACTAACCCTAAGTTGCAGTATGAAAGTGTGTGAATGTTAGAAAGCGCACTCTAGTTTTTTCATAAAGGCAAACTTTAAGAACGGCTCTGATGGAGATCAGGGAGTCTTCATATATCCCAGCATGGCAGCCTTTGATAGTCGAGTAATTAACATAATTTTAAAGTGCTTTAATTAGCCATTCATCTTAAATAGTAGCCTAAGTGAGGAACACAAGTCATTATGTTGTGTATTCATTCAGCATATTTAACAAATTCAGTAATACTGAAGCTCCAGTTTTTCAGTGCTGTCAGCAGATGTACTGTGCTTCATCTGTCAACAACCACCTCTGCTATATCAAGTAAAAATACAAAAGGACCAGCAAAATGATGAATGGATTGAACAGTGGAATGACATCAGTTTTATTATTAAATGTTAAAATATGGAAGATGATGGTAAACACTACTGCTTTTCTCTCTCTCATTTGTTACGTCCCCAGGCTAGTCTAGGGGTTAGAAGGGACCAACATAAAGGTAAATAGTGAAGGAGGAGCCAAGATGGTAAGTTAAAAGGTTTATTTCTTGCTAGAAATTCTAATTCAGTTCCAGTTCAGACTGAGGGTTAGCTTCAGGGAGAGGCAAGGCCAACATAACAAACAAAACATCCCTGATATGAAAATAAAAGGAACTTACCTAACACAAAGAAAACAAAATATACAACCTGTAACAAGTGTCACCTGGTAGTTTGTTGCTCTCTGCCAGGTGATTGGCTGAAGAGCTTTGAAAAGGTAGTGGGTGTGTGGGGTGAGGTCAGTGCTCTTCTGCGGAAAAAACCAGAGGCGATTAATTCACTCTGGTGCGAGTGGGTATATTGTCGTGTGACCACGAGTTTTAATAGAAGAATTGATCAAGCCCTAGATTGACTGTGCGCAGGGAAACTGATCAATATTCTGTGCTGTCTCTGCTGTCCTTTTTCGTCCTTTTGATTGATTTGTAATTTTGTTTTGGTTAGTCCGTCCAGCTGTAAAGGCGGTTATTGATTGGGAGTGAGTTGTGTAAGGGTGGACTAACCTCCCTTTTTGTTTTTTGTTTATGCCACTTCCCTTTATATCCCAGATTGCAGGTCATGCATTTCCAGCTGTGCTGAGACCCGAATTGTTTGCAGTGCGTGCCACAGGTAAATCGATTGCAGTGTCGCTAAACGGGGTGTGACAGTTTGCAGTGTTGTGTTATTTTTTTTCTCATGTGCAGCTAGGATATCAGCAGGATGTGTCGTAAGTTCTGTCTGGAAATAACTGGGAAATTGTATGTTTAATTAATGCAATAAATAAATTATCAATTTATTTCCTTGCTCCTTTTACTCGTACCTTGTCCTCGGTTACAAACCTATAACCTACCTAACATCACATAAACAGGAGAAAACAGGGAATCAAAACAAAAGGCAGCTCTCCCCTACAAGCAGTCTGAACTCGGAAACACAAAATGCACATACAAGTCAAAAAGGCATGCAAGCCTGCACAGGTACAGCAATCAAAATGGCCAGGGGGCCCAGAAACACAGCTCCACAGGCATTAAGTAGTTGCCAATTAGCTGGATTCTGTGAGCAGCATCCAATCAGGACAGAGGAGGTGGAGCCTAGACAGAACATAGGGCATTAGTTCATAAAGGAAAACCAACATCCTCCTGAACACATTTTAAATGGAATCTCGCTGAAGTTTGGCCTTTAACAGTGTAGGGTATACCCTAACAGCTGTAGACTAAGAGCTGATTTAGGCTTCTGCAGGGACTCTGTAGAGACTCCCACATAACCTATGTGATGTACAGCAATTGTTGCTTTTTGTTTACTTTGTATGGAAAAAGGTTTGCAACCTGTGCAGAAGTTCTCTTGTGCAGTCCTCTGAAAATACAACACCTCAGTCTTATCAGAAGAGTTTTTGGTTATATCAAAAGTATATAGATTCTCTTTTGGCTTCCTGTCATTTATCTGAATTGCAGTGATGTTTTCAGGCTTAACACTGGATTATTGATCCAGTAGTCACAGAATGTTGTTTTTTACTGCAGTGAACAAGCTGCATCTTTCTATATAAATTAAAGCGCATTGCTGATAGGTCACCAAGCAACTGCAACATCACAATGATTTGAATTTAGTCAATCTATCCCATAGCACATAAAAATTAAATCAATCTTATTTTCTTATATTTTACTCTTGTGAACCAAAGTCATTTCTCATCTCATGTCCTCCTCCTTGTTAAGGATTAGGGGGAGGAAATTCCATGATCTGTGCAATTTTATTATACAGATTGTTTGTATGCCAGTGATCCATTACAATAATTTATGGGACAGCGTTTTCTCCTCCTCTTTCATAAATGATGCTCCAGTGTATCCGATTGTAGTGAAGTAGATTCTGGGTTAGGATGTTACATGATGTCCATAAACATGCGGCCGCTTGTTCAGAGGCTAGGCACGTGAGGTGGAATCCCCTCCCCGATGCATGTGCGTGTACACACCGGGCATAGGCTGATTGCACCGTTTAGAATTTAGTGTGAGTGAGGTTGCTGTGAAATCACATTGGTGAGTAATTGGTGGCACCCTTGGGCACCCCTCCCGTTAGGTTGCCTCCTCAAGTGGCCAGCCTCCACCATTTTGTTTAGTTGTTCTTTTTAATATATTGTGCTTGTTTTAGGGTAGCATTGTGGTAGGGAGTATGTCGTTTTAATCATTGTGTGGTAATAAAGTGTTTTAATTTATTATTTTACTCTCTCACCCCTGCTACCCTAGGTGCCTTTTAATCTTATAGTTATGTTTTAGTAGTTTCTCTTAATAAACTTTGGAATTATAAACTTCCTTTGTCTCACCTCTGCCTTTAAATAACGAGTCTGTGGGCTTTAGTAGCCAATGCAATCCTCTCATTGGCTAGAGAAATCTTTCCTGGGGGTGTAACGTCCTCCCCCAGGTGGCGTTGTCACTACTTTAGTAACCGTCCCCGGTTATTTCTCATTCGCGACACCACACTATGCTAATGGAAGCACTGAAGCTCCTTTATTTTGTATTTAAAGAATAGAGATAGAGAAACAGCTCTTATTATTGCTACCACACAGATATCTCTGGCTCACCTTTCTCTCAGTTAGGAACCTTCTGAAGCAAAATGGACTGTGTAAAAAAAGTAAGTGGAAATGCATATGAGGGTTTGAAGGGACTGAACAGGCCAATCCCAATAGTTGCCACTGGATCAGTGTGACATGGTTACCTTTCCAGGGAGGTGTCCGTCGGGATATGCAGTAGGTTATTTCAGAGGGGTTTGTGGTTGTGATGTACAAATGATGCAGATTTAACACTGAAGTATGAATGCACAATGAAATCTTCTCAAGAAGAAGGTATTCATTGTCTGCAGTTGCTTTTAGTTTTTCAGCTGTTTGTCTCTATGGCCACAGTTATCAAATGGACTGGTTCCTATATTTTCTAGTCTGAGCACTCCCCAAAAGTTGAGTCTCTTCATCTGGATGCAGTATTTTCAGTGGAACGTTTCGTCACTCGTCCAAGTGACTTCCTCAGTCTCCGCTGACTGCAGGTTTCCCAAACCTTATAAACAGTACATTTGCATAATGACTGACTTTGCATAATGACTAGCACCACTGAATGAACAATGGGCTTGGAATTGAGTTCCTTGATCATTAATATGCAAATTCTTATGACATCAACAACCACTGATCAATGGCCATGAGTACCATATACAGAGAGTTGGGGAATGGCTGCAATCACAGCATTGTAAGATGGTGACAGATGTACCCTTAGGCCCCCTCCTTGATTCAGAGATGGTCTTTCCGTTTTCACGTAAATGGCCTCTTTGACCCCCTGCTCAAACCAACGTTCCTCCCTGTACATGATCTGCACATCCTCATCGCTGAAAGAGTGTCCACTGTAGGTGTAAATTGACTGAGTCCTGGCCTGACGAGTTGGCTCTTCTGTGTTCTGCCGTCCGCTTTGCCAGAGGTTGTTTGGTTTCCCTAATGTATGGCAATCCTCCTGGCACTTAACAGCGTACACTATATTACTCTCTTTGTGTCGGGGGACCCGATCCTTGGGGTGGACCAATTTTTGGTGCAGCGTGTTTTGGGGTTTAAAAGCCACAGAGACGCAGTGTTTAGAAAAAATGCGTCTCAACTGTTCCGATACTCTTGACACATACGGGATTACTAGGTTTTCGTTTAGGCAGCAGTTGTCCTTCTCTCCTGGATCGGCTGGAGCTTTCTTTAAGTGTCTTTAGGTGTCAAATAAACAATCTTGAATCTTCCCAGCTTTAACAAATGTCCAGCTGGGATAACCACATTTATTCAGGGTCTTCTTGATGTGATGTTCTTCTGCTTCCCTGGCCGCTGTGTCTGTGGGGATGGTGTTCGCTCTGTGTTGTAGCGTCCTCATGACACTCAGTCTATGCTCCAGTAGATGATGAGAGTCAAACCTTAAATACGTATGCGTAGGTTTATGGTACACATCACCTTTTAGATGTCCCCCATTACTGATGGAAATCTCACAGTCTAAGAATGTTAACCTGCCACTTTTCATATCCTCCCTGGTGAATTTGATGTGTTGGTCCACCGAGTTAATTTGATCTGTGAATTTTGGTAAGTCCTGAGACTTGATTTTCACCCAGGTGTCATCCACATACCTAAACCAATGACTTGGTGGTGTTCCAGGGTAGGATAACAAAGCCCTCTTTTCCACTTCTTCGATGGCCTGTCCCAGCAATGCAAAACCCCAGCATCCAACATCAGCTCGGAGGAGAGGAAGGCACTCATAAGTAGTCCTGGACTCAGCAGCTCCACAGTAGTTTTTCAGTTGCACATACAGCTAATTTTCAAATTCAGCACCTTGATCATGATGCACTCGTGCTGGAAAGCCAAATTTTAGAGCATAGTCATGATAGATTTTGCATGCAGCAGTTTTACCTGATTTGGAAGTTGTAGCCTGGGTAAAGAGTGTAAAATGGTCAATGACTACAATAATGTATTCATAACTGGCCTTGCACTTTTCAAGGTGTGGGAAATCAATTGAGATGAGTTCAAAAGGTTGAGTAGTGACAATATTAGTCAGTGGAGCTCTGATCTCATGACATGGCTTCTTCTGTTTCATGCAAACACACCTTCTGGTGACATAATCCTCCCATTGAACCTCCTGTTGCATCAGTGCGTCAGTGGCAATGTTCTTCACCTTGATGGCCCATTTCATAATGTAGCTCCTTTAGTACTGTACTTTTGTGTTTTTCTGGTAAGACTAGCTGTTTTCTGTATTATGTTTTTCTGTTCCACTGGCTGCTTTGAATTGCAGTGGTTCAAGTGGGTAGACTAATTCTTTTTTTTTTTTTTTTTTTAAACCTGTCCCGTTTGGTTCTTTTGCCATCAGAATTATTGTCTAAAGGCGAAGAAAGATGCCCAACGGATTTACTTTACCAAATGGACCATCCCAGCCTTGCCGTAATGGTCCATTTGATTTACCTTTTATTGTTTATTTTATTTTATTAATTTATTTATTTTTTACTTGCTAGATACGGGACAGGGGAAAAGAAAAGGGAGAAAGAAAGAGGGGGAAGAAAAAAAAAACAGCGAAGAAGAGGGACGGGGATAAAGGGCAAAAAGCAAAAACCAACAAAATAAGCAGACAAAAAATACATATATCGATCACCTGGATCACCTGTTGAGAAAGAAAAAAGAAAACAAGCAGAAGAAAACGAGAGTAATAGAATAAACAACATCACAATGATATATGGGAATATAACACTAAATACTTAATATTAAACATTATTGTGCAGCACGTAAGATCGACAGCGCACAGTGTGCTTTGAGGTAGGAGCCAAAAAGGGTGTAGTTTGTGTGTGTGATCACCTGTGTGTACACCTGTGAGCATGAGCGCGCTTGTATTTAAAAGGTTCCTTAATGTAATGATCTGCTAGAGGGTGTGGGGGGCCACAGTCCCATCCTCCAGGGCATGAAGCAGGTATGGAGGAGATCAAAACTCCAGACATCCAGAGGCCCCCAGAACACAAGAGACCAAGGAAGACCAACAGAGGGGCAGCCGCGCCACTGTCCCAGAAAGAGCTGAGGAGAGTCCCAGATGAGGGATCACTCAGCAGCCGCGGAGCAGAAGCCGGGGGGGTTGCAGTGACGTGCCTGTGAGCTCCGCCGGCAGCCAGCTGTGCCTGAGTGACCGAGCCCCAGGCCGAGAGGCCGAGGGCACCCCACCCCCAAAGTGGCCCGAGCGAGCCCCAGGTTCCAGGCCCCGATAAGCAGCCACCAAGGAGTGAGCCGGTGTGTACCCGGACGCCCACCCCCGGACACAAAGAACCACCAACGCATCGATGTCTGAGGGCGTCTGCCACCGGCAGGGGAAGTGGTGGGGGGAGATAGGCCTCCAAACCTTGGAGGGCCTGAGATGTCCCCAGAGAGGTGGCGTCTGATACCCAACCTGACATATAGACACAGACATACAGGCACACTCAAATACAAACATCCATTCCCACCCTCATGCTCTCATAGGCAATTACTCCACACTCAACCAACGTGGAGACAGACATAAAGAGACGCTGTACACACAATCACACTCCCCAAGCGTACTCTAAGAACCGGGTCTAGGTACCCTTGCCCCTGGAGGGGGAAACTGCACCCAGGCCCAGGTGGTGTTACCCTTTTCCCTGCAGTGGGGAGAAGCAGACTGCCCCGACTCCGCAGCAGCAGGGAGGCCCCACACACCAGACCCCAGTCGGACGGCCAACTCCTCCTCCTAGCCCCCCCGCTCCAGCAGGCCGCAGAGACCGGGGGTGTGAGAAGACTCCAAACCTCCCTCTACCCGCTCATATGTAGTGTTGATGTATATGTGTTCTAAGGTGCAATTAAAACCCAGGAGGGCATGGAGCTACCTGCCAGAGAGCAGCAGGTAAGCGCATAGCCCCTCCTGATAGCCCTCAATGTCTACGTGTATTTAAAATTGAGAGGTGGGCAACGACGCCAGGGGTGAGGTGTACACCCTGATGGTGATTTGGAGTCCGTGTTGTGAGCCCACCCCTAAGATCCTATATGTATGTGTTATGAGAGTGTGAGTAATGTGAATGTCTAAGTTGTGAGATAAAATTGAGGCAGAGGCAGCCAGAAGGGGACAGAGGGGGGGGATGCCTCCTCTGCACCCTGGTGACACACCCCTACCCCAAGGCCCTGCATGTGTGGGTGATTGTGGTGGAGCGGGAAGAGGGAGGCAGCTGGAGATGGGGAGGGAAGAAAGGGAGGGGCAAGTGACCCCTCCCTGGGGCCAGCTCCCCCGCTGACCCCAGTAGGCACCCCCATGCTCTGCAACCCGCCAGGGAAAGGGGGCCAAGGCCCATCCGGACCAGGGCCCAGTGCAGCAGCGCCGCCTGGCCCCACAGAGCCCGGGACAGCCCACCGGACCCCACTACAGAGAAAACTGCACCCACCCCATCATCCACTCATCTTCCAGACTACACAAGACAATAGACGCCCAGGCTGAGATCTTCCTCCACCTCTCCTATATCTCCCTCTCCTGCAGAGAGAATTCCTGAGGAGAGGAAAGCTCCTGCAAGATGTGACAACCTCCCCCACCAGTTGAAGAGTCCCCCAGGTGGCTCGATGCACTGGCGGCGCCCTGCGCCAGGACTGGGCCCCCATATACCCACCCGCCCACAACCCCAGCAACACACCAACCAGGACCCGAGCCCCCGAGGCCCGGCCAGGGCCCCAGCCCAGAGACGGAGCGCCCCCAGAACCTCACGCCCGTCCCGGACCCACCCAGCGGCAGCCAGGCTACCAGGTCAGTAACCCACGTCCATCAGCACAGACCCTCCCCTAGCCCCGCTGCACGCAGCCACGAGGAAACCGTCACCTAAGAGCCAACAGAGCCCCTAATTGGCCATGACCGCTACCCCGGGTTGAGCCCCCCAAGGAAGATGCTCCTGGGGAACCCCCCGACGCCCTAAGCCTGTACCTACCCCCACACCAATCACAACAGTGAAGGTGGGACCAAACTATGACCCCCCACCCCCGCTAGGTGATGGAGCTGATCAAAGGAGCCCAGAGCAATTGATCTGATGTGGTGGCAGAGGCTGTATCAAGACTAATGTAATCTAATAGATAATTTCTATACTGGTTAGAATTAAGATTATTTTTATTTTTCCAGTTCATGAGGACTGTTTTCTTGGATATGCATAGGGCAGTGAAAACCATGTGGGCTATATTCTTTTCTGAAGTGACATTATCTAAGCTGCCCAACAAACACACTAAAGGAGAAGTTGGAATGTTACATTTCAGACACTTCGATAAGTCTTCACATATCTCACGCCAAAACTTCTGAACTGGTGGACAGAACCAAAGAGCGTGGATATAATTGTCCGGTGAATTGGTTTGGCAGTGTGAGCAGTTGTTGGTAGACGTAAAGCCCATCTTGAACATCCGATGACCTGTATAGTGCACTCTATGTAGTATTTTGTATTGAATTAATTGAAGACTGGGATTTCTAATTAGATGAAAGGTTTTTAAGCAAATCTGAGACCAGAAGTTTTGGTCTAAGTTAACTGATAAATCCGCTTCCCATTTTGCAATAGGAAGTGATATTGATTCATCTATTTTAGAAAGCATTCTGTATATTTTGGATAGTAATTTGGGGGTTTTAAGAGTAAGAAACTGAACCACACTTGGTGGTGTTTGTAGTTCAACTTGACCCGGTTTAAATTTCTTTTTTACTATGGATTTAATTTGTTGATATTCTAAAAATCTTTTCTTGTTGATCCCATATTGTGTAACTAGTCTGTCAAATGAAATAAATTCTGTTCCTTCTAGTATATGTTCTAAATATTTGATTCCTTTACCACTCCAATCTGAAAAGTTTATCATATTATTGTTTTGTAATATGTCAGGGTTGTTCCAGATAGGTGTACGTTTGCATGGGATTAATGAAGACTCTGTCAACTTCAGAAACTCCCACCATGCTGTCAGAGAGGAGCTAATGTTGACGCTTTTGAAGCATTCATGTCGTTGAATGTTTGAGCTGATAAATGGTAGATCTGAAATCTCTAGATTATTGCAAAGTGCTTGTTCTACATCTAGCCAAGGTTCATCTAAGAGGGTATGTTTTAGCCATCCTGAGATAAATTGGAGCCTGTTGGCTAAGAAGTAGTGCTGAAAGTTAGGTAGTTCTAATCCTCCTTTATCCTTGGTCTTTTGTAGTGTTTTTAAGCTTATACGTGGGGGCTTATTTTTCCAAAGGAATTTGGACATATATGAATCTAGAGATCTGAACCAATCTTGTGGCGGTTTAGTTGGGATCATTGAGAATAAATAATTTATTTTTGGTAAGACCATCATTTTTATAGCGGCAACCCTTCCCATAAGTGATATGGGTAGACATTTCCACCTAGCCAGATCGCCTTCTACTTTCTTTAAAAGTGGGATATAGTTTAATTTAGTTAGATCTGCAAGCTTGGGAGAAACATTAATACCTAAATATTTTATATTTCCCGATTGCAGTGGAGTAGAAGAAGAATTATGGAAGGAGCAATTAATCGGAAGGACTGTAGATTTTGACCAGTTAATTGAGTAATCTGATATTCTTGCAAAAGAGTTTATCAATTCAATCACCCCAGAGATATTGGTTTGTGAATTTTGGAGAAAGAGTAGCACATCATCCGCATAAAGGCTGATTTTATGTTCCACGTTCTTGCATTTTATGCCCTTAATTACTGAATTCTGTCTAATTGCTGCTGCTAGTGGTTCAATAAAAATTGCAAACAGTGAAGGGGAGAGTGGGCATCCCTGCCTGGTGCCCCTCAGGAGACAGAAGCTGGAGGATGTCTGGTCATTTGTTCTGACACAAGCTGTTGGGGAATTATATAATATTTTTAACCAGTTGATGAAAGAAGATCCAAAACCAAATTTGTGTAAAGTTGTAAATAGAAATTTCCAGTTAACTCTGTCAAATGCTTTTTCTGCATCTAAAGAAAATATTGTAGTTTCAAGGTTTTTACTGTATGAGTAGTCTATCAAATTAAGTAATCTACGTGTATTTGTTGATGAGTGCCTACCTTTTATGAAACCAGTTTGGTCAGGATGAATTAAGAGGGGGGTTATTTTCTCTAGTCTCTTCGAGAGAGCTTTGCAGATTATTTTAAGGTCTACATTTATAAGGGATATTGGACGATAGCTTGAGGGATATACAGGGTCTTTGCCTGGTTTTAGCAGGAGATTAATGTTTGCAGAATTCATATTTGATTCAGATAGGGTAGAATAATTCTGCATATCCCTTTGCTGGACATCAGGCAAATGGCTCTGTTTCCATGTCTCATCTATAGCACAAAGTTGTGAACCTGTGTCCCACTGTGCTGTTCCCTTCACATGCCTAGGTCTATACCCTGGGTGGTATTTCTGTGCTGCTGGAGAAGGGTGCTGGTGGTAAAACGGGCTGCTGAGATGCTGGTGTTGAGTTTGAATGGTTTCTTTGATTTGGGAAACTTCAGCCCTCAAATCTTTTAGCAGCACCATGTCAGCATGCATTTCTTTTATATCTCTGAGAAGATCAGGGGGAGGGAGGAACTCTTTTCTGGGCTATGCTTCTCTTTCCCACTGGGGAATCATTAGATTGGACAGTATATACAGTAGCTACTCATGATGGAGCTGGATTTCCGTTTCATTTGTGACTGGGATATTTAGCTTCTCCAGCAACAATTCATCTGAAGTATTTGTTTGCAGTAGGTAAGGGATCATATTTTAGATACATACATTCAACCCCCTGCGAAGCAAGCAGGATTTTCTATCTCATGTCCATTGTCCTGATAAAGAAATTGTTGGGCATCTCTCTACTACTCTGAACCTCAGAGATGAGTTGTTTCTATAACTCTGTGGCACTTTTCTCCTGGTAATGAGACCTGAGAATTCTCCTAAGGGCACGTAATCCAAGGTTTTCTTTTCTTTCAAGATAACTCCTTAACTGCAAGCCTGATGTGATAGCATAAATTATAGCATCAGTAATTTCTGATTCTGGGTAGCCTTTATTGATCCCATTTTCAATTTGTCTGGTCAGACTGGAAAATGTGAGTCTGTCTTTTTGCCCAGGCTCTCCTATTTGACCTGATATCTTAAAATCTTTGCGCCACATGGAGCTGTTCGTGCTTTTGGAACAATATTTCTCACTGGGGTGCGAAGACTTAAGCCAGGTTTAATGCTATTTCTCATCAGGTCAAGGGTGATCGACAAGAGGATTTCTCTTACAGGTCAGGGATGGTCCTCAAGCCAAACATTGCAGTGCCTCCAACCTTTGTGCTCTTAAACAGGGGGAAAAGTCAGGAGAGATGAATGAAGATGCTGATGTGCAGCTCTCGCTTTCACTCATCTGTGTTGAGTGTCAGTTACAAAAAAAACCCACAACCAAAACCATATTTTCTCTGCAGACATTTGCAGACATTCTGGATTTAATTGATAAGCGATTTTCCAGCTTCGACGCGAGGTTGTCTCTGGTCAACATTCTATATTGTGAATTCAATTCTTGAGGGAATCTTTGGAATTCAGCCAGCAGCTGAAACACCACCCGGATGTACATATTGGTTCCCTTATGGAACCTCTCTTTTTGTTTGTTTGTTTGATTGTTTGTTTTGTTTTTTCCTCTCATTCATTTGAGCATCATACATCGTTTAAAATAGTATATGATCCTGAAAGAAAAAACAACACTTTCAGGGTCTTTTACAAAGCTTTATACTCACAACAGACACCCATCTAAAAATGAAATTGATTTCCAGCAGAATTCTATAAAGAGATAACCCCCCTCATAATAAATCCTAATCAAACTGGTTTCATACATGGGAGGCATTCATCAACAAATACACATAGATTATTTAATTTGATAGATTATTCATGCAGTAAAATGCTACAATGCAATTGCATCTCTAGATGCAAAAAAAAAAGGAAAAAAAAGTATTTGCTAGAGTTAACTGGAAATTTTTATTTGTAACTTTACACAAATTTGGTTTTAGAAACTCCTTCATGAACTGGTTAAAATATTATATAGTTTCCCAACAGCTTGTGTCAGGACAAATGACCAAACATCCTCCAGCTTCTGTCTCCAGAGGGGCACCAGACAGGGATGCCCACTCTCCCTTTCACTGTTTACAATTTTTATTGTGTCATCAATTACACCGGCTATAGTGAGTGAAGAGTGTTGAACATAAAATCATACTTTATGGGAATTATATGCTGCTTTTTCACCAGTATTCACAAACCACTCTCTGTGAGGTAATTACATTAATAAACTCTTTCTCAAGAGCTTCAGATTATTTGATAAACTGGTTCAAATCTATAGTTCTTACAATGAATTGCTCCTTCCATAATTCTTCTTCCACCCCACTGTAATCTGGAGATATTAAATATTTAGGTATTAATGTTTCTCCTAGTCATGCAGATTTAACTAAATTAAACCACATTTCACTTTTGAAGAAAGTACAAGATGATCTGACTAGATGGAAGTCTCTGCTTATATCACTCATGGATAGAGTTGCTTCAATAAAAGTGATGGTTTTGCCAAGAATCAATTATTTATTCTCAGTGATCCCGAGTAAACCATTGCCTAACTCGTTTGTATCTCTGGAGTCCTTTACAAAGATAAACCGCTGCATTTTAGCTTAAAAACCCTGCAAAGGACCAGGGATAACTTTCACCACTATTCCATAGCTAACAGACTACAATACATCTCAGGATGGTTAAAACATACTCTCTCAATTCAATTCAATTCAATTCAATTCAATTCAATTCAATTCTTTATTGCCCCACAAGGGGAAATTAGTTTAGCAGCAAGGGCAGCAATAGGAATAAACAAAATGCTAATAAAAAGCCACAAGACAGTTATTTGCAATTAAGGGGACGAGTTGCAGTAGGGATAAAAGAAACCTGGAGTCTTTTGGTTTTCCTCACAGGTACTCTAAAACAACGGCCAGAGGGCAACAAGTCAAACTCACTGTGAAGTGGATGGCTAAAACAATTAACAATAAAATGAGCCTTCCTCAGCTCATGCTTGTTATAAATGGCCGAAAGCCCATCTTGCCAACACCCTGAGATTTTACTGGCAGTTTTTACAAAAAAGTCCCAACTGATTCATGTTCTTCAGAGTCATGTTACCAAACCAAGCAGCAATACAGAAAGAAATAATAGATTCAATAAAACGTTCTTTAAAAGACCTCATTTTCCTTAAAAAGAACAGTCTTTGCTGAACTTTTTTGGTAGTGGTATCAACACGAGGCTCAAAAGACAGTTTGTGGTCAAGAACAACCCCTGAATACTTGTAACTCTCTACAATCTCAATATCAGCAGCTTTAATAGGTGATGAGCAGCCCTGGGGAGGAGAGGAGAGTACATCAGAAAGAACACTGTTCACTTTTACGCATTGCAACCTATTTGTCAAAAAGCCAACTGATCAAACTAGGATCAAGAAATAAAATTATTCAGTACCTTACCTGGAACAATGACAGCCTGTTTTCTAATCTTAGATACTGTAACTCTAGAGAAAGTGAAAAAATATGATGGAAAAATCCCACTCGACTGATCAGCACAAGTTTTCAGTAACTGCCCAGAAATGTTGTGAGGTCCAGGACTCTTAATCTTAGTGTGTCTAAAGAGATTAGCTGCCCCTCTCTCATCAATAAAAAATAATGGGGAAGTGGTAGTCTCTTCTCGTCTGCATAGGACAATCAAGATTTTCAAAACGAAGATAAAAACTGTTAAGCCAAATGTTTATCGGAGGTAAACCCATCTAAAGATATGTTACAGTTACCCTTAGTTTGTAGCCCATGTCATGGAGAGAGAGAGACTGCAAGTTGCGTGTCACTTTAAAGATGGCGTCGGCATCAGCTTTGACATCAGCTTTGGGATGGATTTAAACAACAGTGATACATATCTGAGGGAATTCCCTCTGTAAAGAAAATGGCCTGACAGATAATGTCGGGAAGACACAACCGTTCACGCACAGTAAAATTATTACACCAGCCATGGTTGATATATAAACATAGCCCTCCTCCATGAAATTTATGTGTTAGTCCACAGTTCCCATCCAACCAGACAAGGGCCCCAAAGCTGCTAATTTGCAGCAAAGTGTCACTGTCCAGATTGGTCAGCCACGTCTCAGTAAACGACATAAGACAAGCCTCTCTGTATTCCTGAAGATGAAGTACATTCCCCATCAATCTTGTTCCTAGAAGACTGGACATTAGTCAGAATCACAGAAGGCAGAGGAACACGATTCTTCCTCCAAGGTTTTCTTAGACGCTGACACGCACTGCCTTTCTTCCCATGTTTCCTTGAACCTCAAGGCTTTTCAAAGTTTGTTCTTGACCAGGCATGAGAAACAAATCAGGGAAGCAATCCGTTCCCTCACAAAGTTAAAAATTTGGTTAAAAACAAAGTTAGAAAACACAAAAAATGCCTGCTGCAGGTCGCCAGAAGAGAAGTGCCCCTAAGGTCCCAATTAATACACACACATTATTAGATACTTACATGGAGAAATCATGGAACACAAGCACAATCCCATGCACAAATGTACAAACAGACACTATCACACTCTATCTTGATTGACTGCCTCCAAACATATATTGTATTAGTAGCACTGTGTGCTGTTTAATAACATTTAATATTTGTTATTTACTGTTAGCTAAATTAATTATTTACTGTTAATGCATATGTCAGTTGTTTCTGTGGTTTTTCTGCTGTGTTGTTTTTGTTTTTTGTTTTGTTTGTTTTTTTCCCAGCAGGGACTGAAGCTGTGTTTCTGTTAACTTTCTTCCCAACTTCTCTTTCTTTCTTCTTTTTTCATTTCCGTCCCCTGGTCTTGTCCATTGTGATTATTATAACTGAAAATAAAACATCCTAGTAAAGATCTAATAAAATATGGCTATAAAGTGGACCATTATAGCAAATACTATACGGGTCCACTTGGGAAAGTAAATCTGTTGGGCATTTTTGGCCTTTAGACAACAATTCTGCTGTCCTGCTGGACAGGCAAGCAAAAAAAAATGTTTTTGTTTTTTTTTTTTACTTCAGTGCAGTAAACTCCAAATACCAGCTATAACAACCATAATGGGAAGGATTTTTTTTTTCCAGCGTTAGATGTGTGCTGAAAAAGACTTTAATTCACATTTAAATATTCTTCTCCTGAAAGTAAAACAAATACATAAGTCAGAAGACCAGCTGCAAATAATCCCTGTTCACAACTGTCAGCCACAAACTGACGCTGTGCCTCGTCAGTAAATCCAGCAGCATTTTAACGTTAAAAGAACTCTTTCGGCTGCTGCAAACATTAGTAAATCTGACCCTACTTTTTCCTTGTTTTTTATAATTCGAGTCGTTATAATAAAGGCTTATTTGCCACAGGCCATTCTTGTTTATATGACAAACAAACCACTTTTAACACTGAGAGGGCAGGGAAGCTGGAGGATCTTCCTACACCCCTGTTTCTTGCACCATGTCTGGGTTAGGGGTTGGCTGCATTCCAGAGTCACTGCTGGCTCTGGGGGCATCTGTTCGTCTGCACTTCAGATGTTTGGGTGGCTGTGAATGGGTGTGCGTGTGTGCATGCGTGCGTGCGTGCATGTATGGTTAGGCCATGTTCGGTTTGTATGGTTAGGCCTTGTTGAGGTTTGCTGAGACTTGGTCCCTTTGGGACATTTTTATTGTGGGTGGGGGTTCCCCTCCCTGCCACTCCCCACTGGTTGTTGGTCTGGGGCTGAGGTGGCTGGCCTCTGCTGGGGTCGGCTGCCTACTGCATCTGACTCTCTGGCACTCTTGACCTTGGGTTATGGGGCCGCCGTCTGGAGCTGCCCTCTTCCCTCTCCTGGGGTGGATGCACGATTGTCATTGAGATGTCGAGGAGAGAAGGTCGCTTCACAATCAGAATGCAGAGAAGGAGAAACGGATTGTCCTCATGGAAGCGGGCAGTTGCAGTCTGACACATACAGGATTAATGATGCATTGAATTGTGAAAGGACCCAGAAAACAGGGTGCCAGCTTTCTAGAAATACATTTCAAAGGAACAGTTGCAGAGGACTGCCACACCTTTTGTCCCACGGTGTATAGAGGAGTGGGAGATCTCCTCCAATCTGCCGTACAGCGAGCTTGTGTTGTAGTCCGATGCATCGCCACCTTGGTCTGGCGCCAAATCCTCCTGCTGCGGCGCAGTTGGTCCTGCACCTCTGGAGCCGCAACCTCCGCCTCCTGAGAAGGAAACAGTGGGGGCTGATAACCCACACAAACCTCAAACGGGGAGAAACCGGTGGCAGAAGAGGTGAGAGAGTTATGCACATATTCTATCCAGGAGAGATGAGAGGTCCAGGAAGCAGGATTAACCGAAACCACACAGCGGAGCGTGGATTCCAGTTGTTGGTTTGTCCTCTCAGTTTGCCCATTAGACTGCAGGTGATAGCCCGAGGAGAGGCTCACCCAAAGCCGCGCAAAACCCGCTTCCACACACGCGACACAAACTGAGGTCCCCTGTCAGACACAATGCCCTGGGGAATCCCATGTAGCCGAAAAACGTGATCAACAAATAAGAGAGCAGTCTCAAGGGCAGAAGGGAGTTTAGGCAAGGGAACAAAATGGTCAGCCTTAGAGATTCTGTCCACGATGGTAAGGATGACCAAGTGACCAGAGGAACGCGGCAGCCCCATGACAAAGTTCAAAGCGACCAAGGGCGACTGGGGACGGGCAGGGGATGCAAAAGCCCAGAAGGCGCCTGTTGACGGCTTTTAGAACGCGCACAAACGCGCACAACATACTCGTGTGCATCCCTCTCCAACAAAGGCCACCAAAAGGACAGTTTCAACAAAGACACCATACGACGAATGCTGGGGTGACAGGCGAAGTGCGCAGTGTGCAGCCAATGCAGGACGCACGGGCGCACGGTGGACGGAACTGTTACGGTCGCTGACCTCTAGTGGCTCTGGAACAAATAGCTTACCCGGAGGTCCCGATCCCTGATCAGGCTCGTGCCACTGAGCCCGGCGCACCACAGCCTCGATCTCCCATATCAAGGCCCCCACCAAGCAGGAGGGGGAACAATCGTGCCCACGTCCGAAGCCTGAGCTTCCGAGGAGAATTGGTGCGACAACGCGTCTGCCTTCATGTTATGGGAGCCCGGACGGACGGAAATCATAAAGTTAAAGCGGCTAAAAAACAACTGCCACCTGGCTTGCCTGGAATTAAGCCACTTCACGTTTCGAATGTAGACGAGATTCCTATGATCTGTCCAAATCACAAACGGATGTTCTGCTCCCTCCAGCCACTGGTGCAACTCCTCCAAGGCCAACTTAAGAGATGGGATTTCGCAGTTACCGACGTCGTAATTTCTCTTGGCAGAACTAAACCGCGGAGAAAAAAAAAGCGCACATCGTCCGGCGAAATTTGAGACAGCACAGCTCCTGCGCCCACATCTGAAGCGTCAGCTTCAACAACAAACTGCCTGGACACATCGGGGTGGGTGAGGACAGGAGTGGAGCAAAATAGCTCCTTAAGTCGTGAAAAAGCTCGTTCGGTTTCCGGCGTCCACTGAAAACCACGAGCGGGGATGTCAAACTAGTGAGCGGAAGCACAACACAGCTGAAATTCTTAATGAACCGCTGATAAAAATGAGCGAATCCCAGAAACCTCTGTAATTGCTTGTGTGTGGAAGAGGTCGGCCAACTCACAATGGCTTTTAGCTTACAGGGGTCAGCTCAAAGCCACTGTCCCTTTTCTAGTATGTAACCCAAAAAGGACACTGACTCGGCGTGGAAGACACATAACTCAGCTTTCACGAAGAGCTTATTTTCCAGAAGCCACTGTAACACACAGCGCACCTGCTGTACTCAGTCATCTAGTGATCTGGAAAAAATTAGAATGTCGTCCAGATATGCAAAGACGAAGCGGTTCAAAATGTCCTGCAACACATCATTGATCAGAGCCTGAAACACAGCTGGCGCATTGGTCAGTCCAAATGGCATCACCATATACTCATAATGCCCCAGCGGAGTGTTGAAGGCCGTCTTCCACTCATCCCCCTGGCGTATGCGTACCAAGCGATACGTATTACAAAGGTCCAACTTAGTGAAAACAATCGCTTCCTGTAACGGGGCAAAGGCGGAAGAAATTAGTGGAAGGGCATATTTATTCCTTACAGTGATGTTATTAAGTCCGCGACAGTCAACACAAGGTCTGAGGGATCCGTCCTTTTTCCCTACAAAAAAGAAACCCCCAGCCACGGGTGAAGAGGATGGCTGAATCAAGCCTGCCTCCAGTGACTCTGTAATATACGCTTCCATGGCAGCCCTCTCCGGCCCAGAGAGATTGCACAGCTCCGGCAACAGTTCAATAGAACAGTCATACGGCCGGTGAGGAGGCAGAGGCAGAGTGCAACGTTTGCTGAAAACTGGCCTCAGATCATGGTACACCTCCGGCACAGACGACAGGTCTAAATCTTCTTGTGTCAATTCGGGACCACCGGCCGCCGAAGGAGGTAAAGCAGACTGTAAACAGTGTGACGAACAATGGCTACTCCAACTCTCTATACGACGGGTGGCCCAGTTGATATGAGGATTGTGGCGCTCGAACCAAGGATAACCCAAGACGACGGGGGAGTCAGGGGATGCGAAAACAAAAAACCGGAGAAATTTACGATGATTGCCCAAGAGAATTAATGAGACAAGTTCCGTTTCATGGGTGACCAAGGGCAGGGTCTGACCATTGATGGCAATAATCAAAACGGGGACCTCTAGAAGCCGTGTTTCAATACCAGTGTTGTACCAGACCGCTGTCGATCAAGTTCTGTTCAGCCCCAGAGTCTAAAAGAGCTTGAGTAGAGTAGCTCTTGGTGTATTTATACAAGACAGCGGAGAGCTGCATGTGGGGAACCTGAGACCAAGAAGAGGTGCCACCCACTAGTACCCCCGCAGTTACTGATGGGCCCCGCCCTTTAACCAAAGCTGGTAGGTAGATACAAAGTGGCCTGACTGACCACAATACAAGCATAGCCGCAAGCATAGTCTCTGACGCTCCTCGGGGGCAAGTCTCGTACCACCCAACTGCATCGGTTCCTCAGCATTATTCCCAGGAGGCGACCATGCTTCAATCCAGTTTTTTTTATTTATAAAGCACTTTAAAATACCCAGCACAGGAACAAAGTGCTGTACAGAAAATACATTAAAACAATAAAATAACAGAAAACAGCAAAGATAAATAAATAAAACACATAATAAATAAAATTAAAACAGCCCTATATTAAAATAAAAACAAGATAAAACAGCATCAAATCACCTAAAAACAACTGAAATAAAAATAAAAACCAACATCTCACGTGGTGTCAAAGGCCAGGGTAAAGAGGTGGGGTTTCAAGAGTGACTTAAAAACAGGTAAAGAACTGGCCTGTCTAATCTCTAAAGGAAGCTCGTTCCACAGTTTTGGACCGGAGCGGGATGGAGTGAAGGTTGAGCGACCGTGGGCATCCCGTAAATGGTACTAGGGCCGGAGGAGCAGGGTCACGAGTCGAACCGGCATTCTGGTTCGGGTGGAGGGGACGAAGGACCGGTAGTCAAGGGAGGAATGAGTCGGGCTAGTGTTTCCTGAATAGCCGTCAGGGTATCATTAACCCAACCGGCCCACTGTTCTGACTCACGGAACTGATGGGTCAAGCTCGACAGAGATTCCTCATGTCTCTGGAGCTGGTCACTAGTGTGCGCTCTGCAGAGTCCTTAGAATGGTCGGAATATTCTGTTAGGCTGAACGAGCGGACTCTATGGCAGAACACACAGAAACGCAGGGAATGCAGAGAGTGCTCTTTATTTACAATGCCCGGATTATTTACACAGGGTGAGAGGTTGTGTACAGTGACAAATAAACGGAGGGAAACCAGGGAAGGGAGCTGACACGAACTCAGAGTGAACGGAGAAATCAGCACACGCAGGATGCAGAGGTAAAGATGAAGTTGATCTCTGTAGTGATCCTGGAAATATGGCTTCACCAGCAGCTGACAGGCAAGCAGGTGACGGCAGTCAGGGAGGCGACAATATTCCAACACCAGACGTCTGTCGCACTGCTCCTAAAAAACGCTCCATCAAATGACGTCTGATGTACCGCTGGTGTGCCAACATCCTACCTGTGCTGAAAAAGGAAGCAAACCCATGACACAACACCAGAGAAACACCACCAACTCCTAATAATATTGCCATATTTGGAGTACTGTGTGGAAATCTTGGGAAATACATACAAAACTTCACTTCAACCATTATGTAAAATTTTGAAAAAAGCAATCAAGATGATTACTAAAGCAGGATTTAGAGACCACACTAACATTTCTTGAACAACATGTTCTTGAAATTAAAAATCCTGAAGTTTATGGATTTTATAAAATATAAAACTGCAAAAATTATGTACAAAGCCAGATACAATATGTTACCAGGAAATGTACAAAGGATGTTTGTTGACAGAGAAGGGGACTATGATTTGAGGGGAAAATTAAATTTGAAGACTCTTAAAGCACAGACAAGGGTTAAAATGGTAATACAAAAGGTATTACCATTTGTGGGGTACAACTGTGGAACAGTTTTCCTGTGGACCTACAGCAATGTTCAAGCATTATTCAGTTCATAAAGATGTTTCGAAAACTGCTTTTGGAAGAATATGAAGCTGATAAAGTTGATGACTGACAGTATATATAACTATGCCCAATTGTATCTGAATTATATCTATCACTGTAGCTATGGTTATACATGTCCTTCATTCCTTGTTTATTGTGTGGGGTAAGTGATGAGGGGAAGTTGGTTTAACACTTTTATTTGTTTTTGTTTGAGCACATACATTTGTACATGTTAATACACGTATCTAGTAGTAGCTACTGGGTTAACAACGTGAATACTAAAAATAAACAAAACCGTTAACAAGAGGAAGGTACAGATGGTCTACAGCGCTCAAAGCACTCAGACCATGATTCTGCCGTTGAAACTCCTGGACAGTACAGGTTATTAAAAAAACAAACAAACAAAAACGTGGACAAGTGAGATGCACGTTTTGTGGTCTATCTTCTGCACATTGTAGTTTCAACACAGCGTCATACTGGGTTTACGAGTGTCGTTCCAATTCTCAACGCACGGCTCTTCTCTTTTCCTAAGTCATTAGATTTTTCTCCTACTCAATTTTAGGTGAAAAAGTCACCAAGGTCAGGAATAGTAGCTAGGAAATGCTTTTGGAACGTACCCTGTTAGGGTTAGCTCCACCCTAATGGAAAATGGCTCTGCGCTGCCAGCGACTGCGGTTCTTTTCCGTGTCCAGCATGTGGTGCTAAAGTGCCATAAAAGGCAAAGAGGGTCTGGCTCAGCAGCATGCAGCTCGTGCCTCTGCGCCGGTATCAGAGCTCAGCATAGTTGCAGACGGTCAGGAGTCATGGATATCAGCCACATAAACACACGCATTAAATCGTTCCATTTTTGTCAAAACCTCTTAGTTTTGACCCGTTAATATGGCCCGTTGTCTCTAAGGAAATTCTTTAACCAGCAGGAGTGAGGACTGTTAAGAAGCACAGCGTACGTTTGAGTGGAGTGGGGATGCAGAGATTCCCAGTCTCTCCTCGCATGAATCCCAGCAGGCAGTGCAGAGGAAATACAAATGTGACCACCCACCTATGAGGAGGAAGTGCAGTGTGTTGCAGTAGCTGGCCTGTGTGCCTCCAGTGTTTCACAGCAGCATCATGGCTGAAGATAAAACAGCGTGGTTTCTACATCATGGCTTCCTTTATAAAGCAGGAAACCAAATCCGGTTTTATTTTAAAAACAAACAAACAAACAAAAACAAAAAAACAACTTGTAAAATAAACAAAAAAACAAAACAAAACAAAACAAAACAGGAAGCAGAAAAAAATAATTCACAAATAAACAAGCTAATCAAGTAGCAGGTGACTGGTTAATTGGCTGGGACACAGCCCAAATAGGTTCTGGGCTGAACCACTACAGATAAAAAAAAGAGGGGGGAGGGGGGAATTACCCACATGTCCAAAAGTAATTCATACTCAAAATTACACAGAAAAATGCAAACAGGTTAATATAATTTTTATTTAAATACAAACTGTTTGGTATTTTGCAATGGCCCTGATGAAGGCCACAAGCCAAAATGCGTTGGTCACCTAATAAAGTTGTTCCCCAATACTTTAAGTGTCACTGGAGTTTTCACATCATCAGATCTAGGAGTGGGTGAAGTTGTGCCAGAAAAATTTGTTGTTCCCTTTTAGTTGAAGATAGTTCTTTTGTTATTAGCTCAACTCTGGAGACACATGTAAAGCTTTTTTTTCCTTCTTCTTTTTTTTTTTTTTTTTTAAATCGTAACTATACTTTAAAATCAAAAAACAAATTTAAATTAGCTTTAGCACTAACTATTGGGTAAGCTTTCTGTGGCAGTGATCTACCATTATTTCTGTAAATTAAAAAAAAAAAAAAGTTTAGGAGTGGGACAATGCTCTGAAAAAGCAGCAGTAAATGGGCAAGACCACATAAAGTTATGAGTTACTAAGGTTGTAACCAGCAAGATCCCAAACACTGGTCCTTAGATTTGTGGTTCCAAATAAATAAATAACATCACATCATGCACAGGGCTCTTGTGAACATCCCAGATTCTCACCTATGTCTCCACAGGTGCTTACATGACTCTGGGATAAAATCACAAGTCCTTTTTAACTGAGGATTCCAATTTCAAGTTAGAATTGGATTGGAGAACACAGGGTAAACAGCCGGCTGTGATATATTTTGGTTTGTCTATAACAAAAAAAAAAAAGAAAGAAAGAAAAAAAATCTGTTTTTCATTGCATTTCACAGATGATGTTATAATTTCAGGATGATTTAGTTTTTTCCTGTACATTTGTAGCCATGGGATATTTTAACAATCTCTGTTTGCTTTAGTAAAGCAATAACATTTTCTGTGGCTTAACAACAGGACTGAAACAACACAGCACATATACTTAAGTTGTATGACATCTTGTTGAATGTGTCATTGCCAAAGTAGCCCAGTTTTCTACACACAGAACAAAACGGTTAAATTTTCTCAACAGGACTTTTATTGCAGTAACCAGAAAAACCTACCACATCCACGTGCCAACATGTTCCACTGTTCACCAACCAATCAAATGTTTTTCTATCCCATTTCACATTCTTTCTTTATTTCATCATCAATCAGTATCATCATCGCAGCTTGGATTTAAACAAAATCATTTGATTCAGCTTTTTTTTTTTTTTTTTTTTTTTAAGTAACGGTCCTAATGAAAGTGAGGAAAACACTGAGTTACTAGTGTGTTTGCCTTGCTCAGGGGCCCACCTTAGGGCAGGATGTCAGTCTCAGCTGACTGATGCCCTTTCATTATTGCACTGCTTGCTGCATCTCCCACAGTAGTGCAACAGGGAAAGAGTGTCAAGCAGAGAGCATCCTGTCGCTGCCATGCCGACAGCCAAAGGGCAAAGTGAAGAGGAGGATTTCCTCTTCATCAGGCTGTGAGTAAAACTCCTGTGCACACATCATGAACTAACTTTAGCCTTTGTGTTGTGCTACCAGAGACATAAACATTCACAAAATGCTGCAGCAACAAGCTGAGGACATGTGTAACTGCACATACAAGCATAACAGGGGAAATGTACTCTGCCAAGTGAGAATCATGTAGGAGCAGAACGTTTTCATACGTGCACTGATGAGTGTCAGCAACAAGCCTCAGAGTTTAGAATGGAGTGGCAGTGTCCGCGAGACCAGCTGTCAGACATGGACTGCTCCCCTGCTTCATTTGTATCCATTTCAACCCAAACAGTGAACACAGCAATGATTTCAGTCACTGATGAGATTTTTCTTCTCTCGAGAGCCTTTTATCAGCCTGATATTTAAAGGGTCAGTTCATGCCAAAATATAAACATCCAACATATCTACAGTGTTATTTTTGTCCAGGTTTTGTAAGAACCCTCTTAAAGGTTACTGCATCCACACTCACACGATGCTATGACATTTTATTTCTGTGTATTTGTTCATGGTAAGGTCTCAGATGTTGCACAATATCTTTAAAATTAGAAACATCCTGTCTCCGAGTGATGCTGAAAAACTAGTTCATGCATTTATTACTTCTAGGCTGGACTACTATAATTCATTATTATCGGTATGTCCTAAAAACTCCCCGAAAAGCCTTCCGTTGATCCAAAATGCTGCTTCTAGTATAAAGACAGGGACTAGAAAGAAAGAGCATATTTCTCTCTATTCAGTCTACAATTTAAAATCCTCCTTACATACAAGGTATTGAATAATCAGGTCCCATCTTATCTTAAAGACTATATAGTACCGTATCTCCCCAAGAGAACACTTCAATCTCGGACTGCAGATCCCAGATGTGATCCTGAGGCTATTGAGTGTAGTCTCTTCATCCATTGACTGGGTCTAGAACTACTGTGCATAAAATTTAGGACCAAAGTCTTTCACATAGGAAAGCAGTGGCAAAGAGCCGTTGCTGGAATTCATTTTTTAAAATTTATACAGCACCTAATCACAACATCAGTTGCCTCAAAGCGCTTTATATTGTAAGGTAGACCCTACAATAATACATACAGAAAAAAACCCAACAATCATATGACCCCCTATGAGCAAGCTCTTTGGCAAAAGGGAGAAGGAAAAACTCCCTTTTAACAGGAAGAAACTTCCAGGAGAACCATGCTTGGGTGTGGTGGTGGTGGGGTGGGGGGACCAGTTGGGGTGAGAGAAGGAAGACGGGAGAAAAGACATGCTGTGTAAGAGAGCCAGGGATGAATTACAATGAAGAGACGTCTATTAACACATAGTGAGAAAGGTGACTGAAGGAGAAATACTCAATGCATCACCTATTCCAGCAGCCTACACCTATTGCAGCATAACTAAGGGAGGATTCAGGGTCACCTAAAAAAAAAAAAAAAAAAAAGGAAAAAAAGGAAAGTTTTAAGCCTTATCTTAAAAGTGGAGATAGTGTCTGTCTGATTCCATAGAAGAGGGGCCTGAAAACTGAAGGAGGATCAGTGGTGCTCCAATCGGGGCTTGCAATTTTAACGTATCACCTCTCCTTTTCATTTGTGGCATGGCCAGGATATCTGTCTGCCTCAAGTAGATCTGCTGACATCGCAACTGTTTTGATAACTTCCACTATGGGAAGCTCCCCATGCAAGATGAGTTTTTCTTCTTTAAAAAGATTGACAAAAGTACTCTTACCCCTCTTGATATTGTACGACACTTTAATTTAGAACCCGTGACAAACAAAAACTGAATGAATAGTTCCATTTATTAACATTAAATACTGTAGGTAGAGTTGTTTTTTGAACATTCGTATTTTTTAAAAGCAATTAACGAAGCAGAAACAAAAAACAATGACTGCAAAGTTTAGAATGACAAAAACAAAACAACAAACAAACACACACATGTGAGATATGAACAAAAAATAGCTCAGGGGTCTGTGTGAACCTCAGTCGGCTGGATGAGGGTTATGGCTCCCAGTTTACCGACAAGAGATTGACACTTTAAAACAGCAAATTCACTGGAGAGCAGGCAGACTGCTCTTTCATCCAACATGCTTTGAAACACCTTCAGTAGCAGTAACGCTGACTTCAGTTACTGCAAGGCTACAATCCTGACAATCCTCAAAGCGTGCATCACACTGCATATTTAACGTAAGTGAGACCTGCAGCAGTGTGAAGGAATGGAAGGAGCAAGAGCACCAGCTGCACACTGACAGAGTAACAAACCTGAGGACAGAGGAAGACCATCCCTCAAAGCCAAGACCCTATAAGCAATATTGCACTACTCTGTTAACTCTAGTGAAAGCAGAGGCAATACTGATAGGGGCTTGTCTGCAAGGTGACACACCATTCTTCTGTCAGTGTGAGGAGCATCTGACTCTGCAGCCTAAATGCTTTCACACTCAAAGTTAGGAAGACAAGGCTTAGTAAGACAACAGACCAATGCATGTGTTCACATTAACTTGAAATCTTGCAAAACACAAAATCTTTGATAGTTTTAACAAGAATAAAAGAAACCAATCTGAAGCAAAACAAAAAGTGAACAATTTAAAATCAAACCAAGTAGTAATTATCTATTTGAGATGCTACAGAGAGGAAAAAAATGCAAATGAAAATGATTTTACAGCTCGCTCTCATGTCACATAAATAGACAATGTCCCATACCTCCTGATGACTCCGTGGCCAATTCTGACCTGGTTTAATCAAAAATGGTAGAGTATCGTGGACTATTCAGATGAAAATTAAATACATTAAAAAACAAAACAAAACAAACAACAACAAAAAAAACCCCAACAACTATTGCCCGCCTGCAGTGGACGACATAATCTAATTGAACTTTACAATTACATTTAGCAATGAGGGAATGCTCGTGATTTTTGTTAGAATCACCACATTATTAGAAGCAGCCACACTAAAGAGAGACCGCTGTGAATGTGTTTTTTGTTTTGTTTTTTTATATATTCCTCTTGATTGTATACCTTTCTCCTGTTATTTGTTTCTGCTGTCTACTACTTATGAATGGTCCCATTAAAAATAAATAAATAAAAATAAAAAAGCCTTATAAATGTGGTTTAGGTCCTTCTTGTGCATGTCAAGTTGGCTGTGAATGCTTCTGGTTAGCACCTTTGCCTCTATGATGTTTGCTGGATTCCTCCAGTGCATCAAAACAGTGAGAATTAGAGGACTGGAGGAACTTTCAGGGAGGAGCAGAGCAGGTAATGACCAATGCACTACTAATGTTGTCAATGTGCTTTGTGCCGGCACACACAAAGAGCACACGTTACAGTTCAGCTCATATGTGGTCCAAATTTCATTCATTTTTCTTTTTTTTTTTTTTTTCCTCGTTTTTTGAAGTGAAGTGCACTCCTTACTGGATAAGGAGGCCTGGCTTTGGAAACTGGACACTTAAAATGAAAACCACTGAGCCGTAGCTGGAGAACAAGCTGTAATCACAACACCAGAAGAAAAAAAAAAAAAAAAAAAAAAAAAAAAAAAAAAAAAAAAAAAAAAAGATATGGATATTTTTGACAAACCGCCCCTCCATGTATCACCACCTTACCATGATGGAAGGGTTTGTCTGTACCAGTGATCCCATGGGCCATGTTGTCAGAGGCCTTTGCTCCTGGTAGGGACATTACAGAAGAACATTGTGTTGCAATGTCCAGTTTGACTTTGGAAACTGGACACTTAAAATGAAGACCACTGAGCCGTAGCTGGAGAAGCTGTAATCACGACACCAGAAAAGAAAAGAAAAGAAAAGAAAAGAAAAGAAAAAAAAAAAAAAAAAAAAGCTCAATATGAATGTCAGGTCAGTTTAAAAGACAAGTTTGTGTGTTTTCTATTTGAGGTCCATGGTAAAATGGCAGACAGACCAGTGGAAGCTGCCATAATCTGACTTCTAGGGAATGATTTGAAAATGTCACTATGCTGAAAGTGATCCAGAAATGCATGGTTTCATAGGGGAAATCATTTTAATGGGCTTATTTTCAGAACACATCACTTACTGAAAACAGTTTTATGATGAACTTTTGTATTTAAGTTAATTTCTAACCCTCACAGTTTAATATACAAACTTGAAATAGTCAATAAAAAAATCAATTTGTTTCACACGTGATCAAGAAATTTACTTTTCTTTGAAAGTCAAAAAAAGGAAAAATGACATTAAGAGGTAGCAACAAGGAAAACAGAACTTTAAAAGTGGCAAACAATATACTGAACTCAAACCTTGTTTTATACCCAACATAGTAGTTTTTATATTCTAATATAAGTTTTGTTTTTAAACTGACAATTAAAAAAATAAAAAATAAAGTGTAAGAAATAAGTGATGTGTATGTAGTTATACAATGAAATTATTCCCATTTTCACTGTTCTATGTTTAACTAGGAAACCTTAATAAAATGATCATCATCATCATCATCATCATCATCATCATCATCATCATATGACTTATTACATAACAAATGAGAGAACGAAAAAGTCTGTGAAGTGGTCATCCCCACATGAACAATTAAAAAAAATGTAAATCTGTTCTTTGGTACAAATGTCACACACATTTTTAAAATAATACATTTTTGCTCTAAATGATGTGTCAAAACAAGCGTTAATGGAGCGAAAGAACTGGCTACCAAACCTCAAATCACTATTATTCACAAAGCCAACAAGTGCCAGACAGGTAGAAAAGTCTGATTTAAAATAAATAAAGCCAATTTAAAAAGTGAAGATAGTTCTTCTTTGTATCAAAAAGAGTGTTACCAAAACAACAATAATAACAATAGACAACACTCATACAACTAGCTGCCACACCCATCAGCGATAAGCTGCGGTTAAATGATATAAGGATATTTTTGACAAACTGCCCCTCCATGTATCACCACCTTACCATGGCCGTGTTGTCAGAGGCCTTTGCTCCTGGTAGGTTCTCCCAAAGAAAATTGGTAGCTGGAAGTAGCTAAAGCAAAAAAAAATATAAATAAATAAAATGAAAAAAATCAATACGTGTGGGAGGCATTTGGTGAGGGCATGGAACGAGACTTTTGGTTGGCCTCGAAGAGATTCTGTTAGGCAACATTCAATGCCTTTCGACTGGCAGACTAGGGTGGTTTAAGAGGAAGGACTGCAGGGTGAGCTCGAACTATAGGAAGACCACACTGCTCAGCTTCCCTGCTAATGTCCACACCAGGTTAACGGACACAAGAGCCTGTCAAACCTCAGATTCAGGAGGAACGATGCAGTTTTAGTTCTAATCATGGGATGCTGAACAAGCTCTTTGTCCTCTCCAAGATATTTGTGTGTGTGTCATTCAGTCTCTGTACAATTTTCTGCTTCCTGTTTGCATTATGATTGTCAAATTTTTATTTTAGAAGTTGAATAAAGGTAAGTGGATGCTTGGTGTGCAGAATTGTATTACACTCTTCATCCAAAGCGACAGACATGTTTTTTTTTTAAAAACATAAATTTATACAGTACTAACTATTGACAAAAGAACTCAGACCTTTCAACTTGCATTCGCATTAGGACCAGCAGTACAAGAATAAGAAGCCAGGTTTCCAAAATTGTTATTTTTCATAGAAGTTCAGTAACTGGTGTATACTTTTAAATTTTTTATTTATTTATTTATTTTTTATATAAACACTAGAGTTGTATGTTTTTTGAAATGAAATTGGTGACATATGAGGCTGGACAATAGAAAAATAATTTTGGGGAACATGCACATGAGAAATGGGGGTGTATATAAATAGAGTATATTATTTCTAAACTATTTTTCTAGATTATTTCCAAAACTGTAAGACTGCATTGTTATATCCTAGTTTAACTGGGAGCAGACTGATGTCATCTTTCAACCAAGTAATGGCTGTAAGCGCTCCCTGTTAACTGAGGAACCTTTTTTTTTTTTTTTTAAAAATGGAACAAAGGAAAACAAGTGTGAAAGAATTTCAACTTAATTTCTTCAATTTATAGAACTCAGCTTACACAAGTTCATTAACTTAACTCTTCTTTCACATTTTAGAAATGTTTAGAGAATTTTGAACTAGTAAATCAACCACATTTTTTTCAGACAGTATACCAATTTAAGTAAGTTGAAAGAGTTTATTTTTTGACAGGGAAGTTTTTAAAATGTTGGACTCTTTAGAGAAAAATTCAATTCAATTTCTCTTGAAAAAAGGGGTGTTGTAGTGTTTTCCAATGGCTTTATTTTCCCCATTTTATAAATATGATTTATTCCATTTTAGGTGTTTAAAGGGCTTCCAGCTTATTCACTGCATGATGGATAAATATCTTTGTTGGTCCTTTCAATGACCTCTCTCTCGCTCCCTCTTTTTTGTAACAGAAAGCATGTTTAGGCAGACTACATCATTTTCAGTGACATTCAATAAAATCAAAGACATTGGAGACAACAGATGAATTCAATTCCACTCTTCTTCTCTCCCACTTTGTGCTCAAGAAATGGTCAGGGTCCTGGCCACGTCGTTGATCTACTCCCTAACCCCCTTCACGCAACAACAACAACAACAACAATAATTAACAACAATAATAATGATAATAATAATAATAATGATAATAATAATAATAATATTAATAATACTACCATGATTAATTTTCTTTCACAAATGAAGCAGTTGAATAATTGCTCTAATCGACTGCAAACTACATTTAAACTGAATTTATTCACAGCATAACATATGAACAGGTTGGGGTTGATTCCCAGTCCAGCTCCATCTGTTTTATTTGCTCATCATGCTAAGTGCTTTGTTTATACACATTTGATTCATATTTACAGCAAATAAAATGGAAACTGAGAACAACAGTATGAGTGGACAAGCAACACTACCAGGATGTGTTTGTGTGCAGCAACTTCCTGTGGCCTCCTTGAAGCATTTACACATAGACTTTTTAACTGGATGTCTCACCTCTGGAGGTGGTTAAAGTGCGTTTACACCTGGATCTACTTGTTGCTGTGCTTGAGGGGCTAGATATAGCTGGTCAGTCAGGAGACACATTAACAGAAGCTGCAGAATAACCCTCTCCTGCTTGAAGCGTCCCTATAGGCTACATTTCACATGGAGCCAGTCTGCTCTGATATTTGCCTGTCAGCACCATCACAGCAGCAAGCGTCTGCATGCTGGCCATCCAACCTCTCCCACTGTACTTTGGCATTTGTGACAGCACACAGTTGGCTGATTGAAGCTTTTACTATTTCCATGTGGACAAAATGACAAAAGCTGCTGCTGTAACATTGTTCATTAAAAACAAGGGACTACTATGACCTGCATATCCTGCTTTTTATTTTTTTATTTTTTAAATAATTACCTCGTCTTCACACCCATGGGCAATTTGGAGTGACCAGTTAACTTAGCCCCACTCACTGCATGTCTTTAGACTTTAGGAGGAAGCTCAGAGACAACCCATGGAAACATGGGGAGAACATGCAAACTCCACACAGAAAGACCCCGGCCTGATGGTAGAATTGAACTGTGAGGCAACAGTGCTAACAACCGTGCTACCCTAAACATTAGCCATATTTAGATAAAACTAGAAGGGTGAATCTCCACTAATGATTACCATGACATCCACCAGTGGTACAATAACAAGCCTGCCCAACACTACTAGTTTCTCGTTTTTCAGTCTTCTCATTACATTATTAGACACAAGAGACTGAACAAGCAGCTAAAGACACGACTGCAAACAATATCTCCAGTATATACCTCACTACAACACTTCCCCCTTAAGACAGACAACAAGCAGCAAATTCCACAGTCACTTGCAAAATTGGCTAAGTAAAGTTACAGGCTCCAGTATTCCAAGACATTCCCCCCCTCTCTCTCTCTCTCTCTCTCTCACACACACACACACACACACACGCACTCCAACCCCCTGCGCCCCACCAGAGTGGCCCTGCCCTCAACATTCCTTAACAAGGCCCGCCACCCCCACCCTGACTTGCCTCAAATAGGAAACTTACCCCCCATGCCACCCACACCGTGACTTTTTCAAGCCTGCACACTTAAATTATGCTTTGAAAAGCCAATTGAAAGAGAAAGAGGGAAAAAAAGGAGCGCTGCACTGCGCCGCGCCACTCACACTCTCTGTGGAACTAAGAAAAAGCGTGCAGCGTTAACCTACAGACTTGCATGTTTACAGCAAAGACATACACAGTTACTCTTTTTTTTTTTTTTTTTTAAATACCATTTTCACCAGGAAAGCCACACAAACTGCAGACAGTTCTTTAAAAAAAAAAAAAAAAAAACCAAACAAAAAAAAAACAGCAACAACAAAAAAAACAAAATAACAACAAAAAACCAAAAAAAAAAAAAAAAACATTTAAAAAGTACAAAAAAAAAGTACACATCCCAAAAAAGTTGGATGACTGGACATGAAACAAGACTAAGCACATTTCCTACACATTAAAAATCTTTAAGGTTAATTCATACATTTTGGAAAGACCAGGTCTACAGGACTTAAGAAAAGGGTTTGTGCTAATCTGCATTAGAAAAAGTTGTTGTTGCATTTTCATTATGTTTTTCTCCATTTTCTGTCCTTAAACTCTCAATCATCTCAGTGTCATTAAATGAGCCGGACTGACTTTCACACACTGATTTTAGAGACTGTGCTGTAAATATTATATGACTTTTACAGATGAAACAGTTTCCCCTTCTTCCGTGATTTTAGTCACTCCCTCCTGTGATTATCTGCTGACGTTTTAACTAGCAGGAGGGTCTCAGTTCAGTCTGATTTCATACAATGGCGCATAATGGAAGCACAGTTTACCCCTAACAAAACGTGAGAAAAGTTGGCTCAGTTGACCTAAAAAAAGTTACTTAGTATGAACAGCTGGTGTGAATGCAGACTGAGGCAGCCTGTGAACAAAATGTTCTCTTTTTTTTTTTTTTGTAAAGAGGCGGGGTCCAGGAGAGAAGCCCTGGATGGCTCTGAAGAAATAAGGCAGCATGTTGAATAGGAAAGCCACACACTCTTCCTGTCATAATAACCTCTGAACTTCGCCACTGGCTCCCAAATTGCTCCCTGGGGACCTGCAGGGGTTCTTAAGGGACTTTCCAAAATACAACTTTTTTTTAGCTCAAGAAAAACAAAAGACTAAATTCAGCATTAAGCCAGAGGACTCTTTTAGCTGAAAACAGAGTCGGTGGGACACCTAGGACTTCAAAGTAATGACACTTAGAGTGCTTATTGTGAACCTCCTTCATAATAAAAATTACTCTACATCACGTGTGAAATCTATAATTTCCTCATTTTACCATCAGACCCCCCCCCCAAAAAAACCCCACTATAAAATAACATTTAAAAAAAAAATGTGGAAAACTTAAAGTCATTACGTGCTACTTAGGAATTGAAATAAAACGCATTTCACCTCTCACTGTAAATTCACTGTATCCATGCAGGGCTAAGTGATAAAGAAAAATGGATTACAGGCTTTATTCCACCGAGTCTCACAGTTCGCTGAGGGGCCGAGCAAACATGGAACTACTATGCTAGAAAGGTATGGAGCGTAACTTATGGCTGCTCGCGGAAATGTTTGTTCGCTATTTTCCTCCGTTTGTCGGCATCCGTCTCCCCGCTGCTGGGAGTGGAGGGCGAAGGCCGAATGCTATGACAATACTATTGCACTGCTTCAGCGATGGTACAGTAGTGCAACATCGTCAAAGCAGCTGACCTCTGCGCGCGCGCGCGCACACGCACACACACACACAAACACACACACAGTAAAGCAGCAGTTTAAACTGTGACACAGCCGTAGCTTTACAACTAGCACTCCAGTCACCTTAAAGCTAACATTATGTCTTGTTACATCTAAGATTTGGACGAACGCGAAAAGGGGACCGACAAGTGTAGGGGGATGGGGTGTGTGCGTGCGTGTGGTGGGGGTGTCAGCCAATGCCCTTTTAATATTGCACTGCTCATCTGATTTCACAGTAGTACAACAGAAAAAGGGCTTTGGACAACACGGTCCGTGCGGTCTCCATTGAACAGCCCGCATGCAAGCCATCAGCTCCAGCCTTCCTAAACTATGGAGACAGGCCAGTGGCTCAGCGCGAGCCTCCACACGGCTATCGGGATTAACAGGTTGCAAACGCGGCCGTGCAAAAAGCGAGCAGGCTTTTTACAATAGCGTGCGGTTATACAGCGGAAAACACACAGGCCTAAGGAGGAAAGCATATAATCTATGCAAATTGGAAAGACATTGTTACGCTGGGTCCTGTGTAACACAGAACTGATGGCAGCACAGCATTTGCTGATGCTGGTTTCATGTGTGCAGCTTTCCTGTCATTTGTTCCGGTCAGCATTAAAAGCTGCAAGACGCTGGAACGAAAAAAAAAAAAAAAAAAAGAAAACCCGAGAAGCACCGAGGCCTCGGCAGCGCGCGGACTTCGCTTGGAGGAAACGAGGGTGGAGAAGATGTATATAGGGCAAAGAGCAAATTCCGCGATACAATACCACAAACCTTCATTTAATACCTACTATTCCTGGCCCTTTAGCCAAAGTGGCCATTTGAAACCCTCCTCGTTTAGGAAACAGAGGGGCGGGGCTTGTGAGTGGAGGGAGGGAAGGGAATGGAAGGGAGCTTGTTATTTTCACTGTTGAGACAAGTTTACAATCAGCTGAAGAAGCTCGCTTTCCCGTCCGAACTCTCACATCACACATCGCGTCACGCGCCAACTAACGAGAGCTTCAGCAGCAGCGCGAGCTAACACACGCGGCTCTCCTTCTGCTGCTGAAAAACGGGCTTAAACGCCCCCAAAGAAACGCTACATGTCTGCTTTAACGGCAAAAACGCAACGACGCCTCTTAACTTATTTTAACCAAAATAAGCCAACCAAAATAAAATTACACACAGGACATGCCGTCCTGTGTGTAATTTGTGTGATATACATCTATATCCATCTCACACACGTTTCTTCAGTTCCTGCATGTTGTCTGCCACATAACCAAAGCCCAGTCATCCACAAACTTGTTTGGAAAGATTTGCGCGAAGCTTCGGTAGTTCTAAAGTTGGAGGTGTGTATTGTAGCATTCTACTACTACAACTTCAGCTGGACTCGCACTAACGGTTGCTTTGCGGCCGGGCTGGGCCCCGCTGACAGCCGTGGCGAACTACCGGGTGTCCCCGTAGCTCTTCTGAAGGCTGCAGACTAGCTCCAGTGATACTTAGTTTTCATATCTCAGTTTGCAAAGATTACTTGCACCCGCCTGTTAATCACGCTCTCTAAGACGCGTGTTCTCACTTTGCCCGCAATCTCTCCCCCCCCCCCCCCTCTCTCTCCCTCTCCCTCTCATACACACGCACACAAACATACAATAAGTGCTAGACAGTTTTAAGCTAGGAGAGGCGGTGAAACCTCTCCACGGCCAATCACACCCACCGACATCCACGTCTGTTTGCGAGCTCCACGCTACCCCGCCTGCAGCAGTGGCTGGATTCTCTCCCCCCGCAGACAACGGTACCTGACGGAGGCAGGGCCGGTCCTTAACACACTGAAGAAGCACAACGGAACCAAGTTGAAGCACTTCAGTGGGAAAACCGTCCGAGCCGTCACCATCTATCTCCCACGCACACATCCGTCTCCACCGGCGTAACGGCTCCTCGGTTAAAACAAGGCTGTTTCGTCCATTGGCAACCTCACGGCCTCCCAGATCCGGACTCCATCTTTGACTAGTTGACATTCAGCTCTTGCCGAGACAAATTCCTTATTTGCATGCCAGCTTCCAATTGGTACGTTTCTGTGCCTGTCTGTGTTCTTATTGGTGGAAATATTATCTCATCACCTTCGGGATTGGTCACATACCAATGGGACGTCATTGTATAGTTTAATTTTAACAATGAGCACAAATTCTCTTTTTCATTCACAAATTTTTCATTACCCGCCTGTGAGGTGCTACGTCGTGTTATGGTGCTTGCGAGGAATGAAGACTTAGAGCCGCAGTCAGCAACTTGTCCCATCAGTGTCCCAGAAAATGGCAGCTGACGGTGGACTAGAGTATGGTGTTCGCAGCGGGACCACCCTCACTTCAAACACATGCGGGTACAATAACAGCCGAGGAAGTGTGGAATGTGTATTCCTGCAGCGTGGACATAACTGGTTCCTAGACCCTCGGGCCTCGGTGGGCACAGACACGTATGGCTGCACCGAGGGTCCCGGTAGCATGTGTCGGTGTGGTGTGGGCGGGAAACGGCTGGGGTGGGAAAAAGGTTAAAGGCGGCTGGGCTCACTGGAGGCGCTGTGTCGACGCTCGGAGGAGGGCAACAGCCTGTGAAATGTGGCATTCCTGACCAATGGAGCCCAAATAATGCCATTGTCCGGAGGAAAAGACCCGCCTCCGTACAGGGACCAGTGCTGTGACGGTGCTGCCTTGCGCTAAATATCACGGCGAGAACACGTGCCCGCCGATATTTTCTCATGATGAACTGCAAGCCGGTGTTTCCCACTTCCTGTCACTTTAAACCAATGTGATCCCGGACTGTGACACAGAAGTCACGCATTATAAATATGACACTGCCTTTCTTTTCTGCACGGATCTGTGTGCCATGACGTGCGGTAGATGGTATGTGAGCAACGCGCACTCACTTTCGCCTCTGCTTGACAGTCTGGGAGGTGTGTGGGTTCGCAGGAAGTTCCATGCCCATATTTAGTGGTGACGACCGCCGTTCGGGTCCACACACATCTGGGCTGTGTTCAAATCAAAGTTCACACTTGTGTTTTCTTGTTTTTCTTTGTTCCTTGGGAAAATATCCACAAACAACCTCCAGCTGTGAGCCTCACTCTCAAATTCTGGCTGCGAGTGAATTTCTTTGTGATGAATATAATAGTAATCTTTAAATCTGTGCAGTTTCCTATTTGACGAAACACAAAGTGTATGGCCAAACCATCCTCATGGCCACAGAACTGAAATTTCACTTGTAATTAAACTGGGGGGAAAAAATCTAAAAATACACAAATAACAAAGAAAGAATACCAAATAACAAACACCAGAGTGAATGTGAGAGGAATATGAAATGAGAAACACGTAAAGCATATTTCTTAAAGATGGAATAGTGTTCTGACTGAAAAACTGAGAAGACATATGCCAGAATAGTTGTTCAGCACTAAAGTCATTATGTGTTGAGCTGCTTGGAATCACATTAAAAATATGGTGATAAAAATCTGAGTAGATAAGCAGCAGTTTGCTCTGGGTGCATGGCCCGTGTTTGTCAGTTTAGCTTTTACTAAACATTGTACAACAGATGGCACAAAGTTACAGATATTCCGTGTGGTAATGTGCTCTGGTTTTAGCTCAGTGAGTATTTTTCAACATTTCTGTGTAAAATAAGCACGTCAGCAGCTCAAATAGCTCCACTTCCTGAATGCATCTCTGTGAGGGGTTTCAGAGTCTTCTCAGCAGTGAAAGTAGCTGCTGGACACAAGATGACAGAAATAACAGGAGTTATGTTTCGGGAACTGTTCAGTTTTCATAGATCTGTAACAGCACAAAGAATTTTCCAAAAACACTTTAGCAGTCACAGAAATTATTTAGGCCAAGCTTACTTTAATGAGAGGTTGCCACACTCTGAAGGGATCCCTGCCCTTCATTTTCATAGGAAATAAAAGAACTGGCAGCATCCTAAATAACAGCTCACCTTTTGATTTGCCAACAGTGCTGCTGAAGGATAAAAGACAAGAACCATACATATCAGCCCGCTCTCATGGGACTTACCTTAAAAACAACAACAACAACAACAACAACTTGATTTCAGTGCATCCAATGGAGCCAAACGGAGCATTATCTCTTGTGAGTTGATTTTCTTTTTATAATTCATTAGTGTGGTGTAACAGAGCTTTGCATCCAGCCTGGTGTTGATAGAGTATCTTTAATCAAACTGGCTGATGTAACAACGTGTTGGAAAGCCGTTCTTTTAATCAAATGTGACATTTCTTCTGAGGGCTGCAGATAAGCTTCAGTTTAGCCAAAACACATACAGCCAGATCCCCCAGACAGGGACAGGTCCTAAACTAAGACAAAAAGTTTTTATCCAACACTTTACCGGGGAAGACTTTAGCAAGAGAGCGAGAGTCGTATTTTCATGCTCACAAAACTCCGTGTCACAATTTCATAATCCTGTGCTGGTGTGGCATCAGGCCGACTGCAGTCTGACTTCGTCTCCATACAAAGTACATGCTGTCCCACTGAGCATTTGTGCTTTGGTGGCCTTCAAGAAAAAGAAAACCCCTTAACAGTATTGACTGCCAGGCATCAATGTGTCACATTGTGACTCTGAGCCAATCACAGTTGCAAGAATTCATCAGCCCCCGTGTGTGTTCTAGCTCCGCCCATGTACAGATCATGTGATCAGTCAGGGGCAGTAGCAGCAGGACACAGCTCTGGCTCTGTCAGGAAAACAACGTAGGCAATGTTTGCTTAGTCATGTGGAAATGCAAGCCTGCGACATGGAAAAGGTGTGATTTCATCAACTCATGAATCCAAGCGTTTCAAAAAGTCACAGCTGCATGTGAAAGCCCACAGCGGTAGTGACGGGCTGTTCTAACTCAGACTTACAGTAGCCATCTCACTGCTGCTCAGGTGACTTCGAGTAAGACACTTAGATCCTAAGAATTAAGCGTGCAGCAGAGTCAGAACAAAAAGCCGTTGTGAAGGCAGTCAGACATGCTGATGTGTGGATCATTATTATTTAAAGGGATTCCATTAGAATATTTTTGCATTGCCACTTTCGTTATTTATGCCCCATGCTTTTTCCTACTTACAAATGCAATATTTAGAGGTAGTATTTATTGTATTTGTATGTGTGTATTCCATTGCACTTTACTGCTATAATACAAAAAGGAAAATTAATCCTTTTGGACTGATTAAAATAACACACTAAACCTTTTCCATAAAACAAGTTTTCTGATTTACTTTGTCGCTTTTATGCTGAAAATCTATAAATGACTCATGTCAATTGTGTCTATTACTTTAATAAAATAGATTAAAAAAAATTAAAATAAAAAGCTTGCATTGCAAATTGCTACTTAAGGCAAATGGAAAAATATGGCTAGTATTTGAAATCTATATAGCTGTAATTTTATAATTCTGTGTTTATAAATATGCAGCATTTTAGCTTTGCAGCTAGGTGTAATGAAGCTCAGTGTAGGTACGTTATAGTGTTGGGAAGCTTGAACTTTCACATAGTAGCATAAAATAAAAGCAGCATACTTTTTTATGAGAAAGTAGTATAAGATTGTATTTTGTGACCAAGTGCTTAAATATGACCATAAATGCTGGCTCTGGGACTGATGTAACACAACAAGAGTATTAATGCTTGGAAAAAACAGTTAGCGAACATTTAAGAAATATCTTAAAATACTGTAAGAGAAAGTGAGAAACCAAGTATCGTTTCATGTTTATCATTACAGATATCTGGATGTGTTCTTTCATTTGGGTGTTCTGTGTGCTGGTGTTTGAGGGTTCTGCTGTTTTCTGAATTATGATAGTCATAAGTCAATGTACATCTGCTGCCATGACATGACAATAACCTGGTTAGTTTTTGTCATCATAGGTTAGTTTGAAGACACTGACAAGGTTGTTGTATTTGTGGTTCATTTATCTGATTTTCTGATTTCTGAGTCAACATGACCTCATTCTCTGTAACTCTTGGTGCTTTGTGTAAAGCAGTATGCTGCTATTCCAATCGGACTCATACTAGCAAAATAGGATCAATACTTTGTTTATATCTTCTTTGGAGCCCACTGAATTGTGTTCATTATTTAATGAAAAATGTACCTCAAACATGCACTATGAAGAATGCCTGAACCTTTTGTTGTTGACTGTCACATCTATTTTATTTACAGCCCAACAGAAGCTGACCCAAAGTGTTTAGAGACAGGCACATGTGCATTTCAACTCTGCAAAAATCCCAGGCTCAAAATACATGAAAAGCTGAAAATTGGGTTTTGTGGTATAAACTAATTACTCTGGAAAAAAATAAATAAATGTTTATTTATTAATAACTTTGGTCTTATTAAACAATTAATTCATTTGAGCATGGTCTCTTACACCTTTAGTTAAAGAATTTAATTTCATGATGAGGTATAGTGGAGAAACTTGACTTCAGGGCCTGTAGGTTATTCAGCATGAAAATATTTTTTATGTGTGTGTTTGTGTGTAAAACAAAATGCTGAGACTGATGCATTACTGTGTAAATAGCATAAGTTGAGTAAAAAAAGCAATAGTTCCATAGTTACTGCACCTGAATTGGGTCACAAAACAACTGTAGGGGTACAGAAATGAATAAAGATTTAGGAAAGAAGATAACAAGGTTATAATGTATAATTTAACGCATCAGTTGATTTTTTTATATATATAAATGTAGAAAACAATTAATTTCTAAGAGAAAAAAACAGAAATTTCATTCATTTCATACTTGAGGGTACAAAATGAGTGTAACTTTACAAAGTGTCATTCATTTTGATGCTCTAGTGACAGAGCTATGACAACTTTAACCTAGGTTCTATTTAAAGAGGCAACAGTACACCATACCTGATCCTGTGTAGTTGCTGTGTTTATTATTAAATTTTTATTAATGGGAGGAGAGTGAACATCATTTGACTTCTAGACTATGCCATTGTTTGTTGTCCACAACACTGGTAAAAAATAAAATAAAATAAATTAAATTAAAAAAACCAACAAAATCTCTGATTATGAAAACATGTGCAGACCAGCAGACCATGTTGTTTGATATGGTTGTATGCAGAACAGGGAATTAAAAAACATTCACGGGTGTTTTTTGTATGTTTTATGGGTCCTGATAATCATCTGTATACTACTACATCTGTGAATAAAATTGTTCAAACATCCTGTGCCCCAAATCCCCCCCCACCCCCCCACCCCCATGCAGTCGCGCAGGGGTGTGTTCTGAATAAAAAAAATTTCGCGAGGGGCGGGGTTTGGCCTCCTGGCATTCCGAGGGCTGGAGCCTAATCGTGGTAACACCATGCTGCATTCACGTTGTAACGAAAGGTAGGAAATACAGGAGCCTAGAAAAAGCAGGAGCCAGTCTATTCAATTCAGTTTTATTTATACACCGCCGAATTACAACAACAGTCGTCTCAAGGCGCTTTATATTGTAAGGCAGACCCTACAATAATACATATAGTCTGAGTCCTGGCTAATATTTCTGAACAGAGCAGAGGAGAAAATTGTGTAAGGATTTATGAGGGTTTGTGTTTTGAAAATAGATCTACAAAAACATACAGTTACTTCCAGCTTTGTACTTAGTAATTTGGTAATAGGTTAAACTTTCATTCACTGAAGAGGAATAATCACAGGTATAATCAGACAAGCCAGCAATCGGAGTTTTTAAATAGTAAAATGGCCGAATACTCGAATACATGATATCCCGCATTTGTTAATCTCTGTTCGTGACTGGCTCAGCCCTATTCTCCTGAACTAAATATCAATAAACCTCCAGCAAACCTAAACCACTCTTTATTAATGGTGTCAATTTTCACAGTTCTTACTACAACATTTCTGCGGCGTTTTTACAATAAAAATCCTAAATTACGTGAACACAGCGTCAACTTACAAGGACCTAAATGCAACCCCCCTCCCCACGCACACATATCAGTCCGCGCTGTGTACATTCTAGTTTTGTTACAGACGTATAGGAGTTCGTAACCATAGCAACATGCCAACGTGAACCGTGTACTGCTGAGGAACTATGTTTTCCGGCGGAGTGGAAAGCTAAAGCAACGTCGGGATTCGAATGCTCTTCCTACGCTTGATGGTTTCTCGAGGCACTTGGCACAGCCAGCACCGGCACCTTTAATGTCGCACAGTTATTAACCAACTGGAGCAGTTTTCGTCCGCGTGTTGTGTTAAAGCGAGAGAAAAGAAAACAGACTTCCTGACGGAGCCGCAGCACACGCCACCAGCGAAAGGGTTAAAGCGGGGAACTGCTGGACCACACATGTTGGAAGAAGCTGAGTACTGACCAAACCAGTTTAGATCAACCAGAGCTCCATTTAGTCAAGGACAGGCCAAACTAATGGAGTTGACAAGGATTAACGCAATGAATGAAACCATAAAAGGTCAAAAATAATTCCTATGCAGCTTCCTCAGCGGGGGATTTTAGTGTCAGCGTGTCCGGGACAATTATCTTTAACGAAATTCAACGCGCCAGGAGGCTGCTCCAAATTATTTAGATATTTTTCTGATGTTAGGCCTGCTGTTTGGAACCTCTGTAGGTAAATAAATCAAACGTCATTCGTTTTTTCCGAACTCTCCTCTCACAGCCGCTTCCAGGACTTAATCACAGAGGTTGTGTAGGGTTAACTCTTTGAAATGAACACCTCTCTGTCCCTGGTTGTTCTCTCAAACACCACAAATAATTGTTTTGGGGGAACAGTTTCTCCGAGGCCTGCATGTCCAACACAGTGTATTTCAGGCCCACCAGCACTAAATAAATGGTCTATTAATTAATTTAATTTTATTGAATCTTCTGGTGTTTGGGAAAAAAAGAAAGAAATGATGAGTGAGAGCAATATTGTTAATATTGCCTGTGTCAATAAGTTAAAGAATAAAGCAGAGCAAATGATTCTTGATTGAAATGAATCATCTCACAAATTGTTGACTCCATTTTATTTATATAGCTCCAAATCACAACAGCAGCTGCTTCAGATATACTGTGACAGTACATCTTAGTTTATTTGTGGTAATTGTTTAGCAGTCATGTCTTTGTGAAGCTGCACCCTGAAGATCACATTTATATGCTCCCTTATCCATGGCACTGGAAAAAAAAGGACTAACTAATATATTCTATTACAAAAAACATAAACTCAGTAGGACTTTGATTGAACTAAATTGTTTTCATCTGTACCATGTCTTATTTGTCCTTCACTCATTTTTCTCCACTAAAAGTACTGCATGTATGTAATCTTTAATTCTGCATGAGCACACATTTTGAACAGTATTTGTTTGTCACAGGCTTTATGTAGTGGACATTTGTTTCCTATCTGAAGTGATTACAGGATTCAGTCTGGTTTTCAGTCAGCTTATGTGTTTTGTAGGAAGAAATCGTTAAATTAATAAAATTACTTTTTAATGTCACTCCTCTGATTGCCAAGACTCCGGAAAAGAATATTCAGAAGCCAAAAATCCTACATTGTCATAGCACACAGGAATTATGGATTACTGTTCGGGTACTTATCATGGTCAGTGAAGATGTAACAGTAACTCGAGCCCTTAGCTAAATGTAGCTGAGCAAATACGATCACATTTCACAAACGTGAAAATCCCATGACATTATGTGCACTTATTTTCTATAAAGACAGTGAAATTAAAAGAACATAAAAAATGTTAAAGTCCTGCATTCAAAACTGGAATAAAATATATAAAAAAATGTTTAAAAACTCAAAAAAAGTGTCCAAAATAATGTGGTATATATACATATCATGTGTTAGCTGCTTGAGATTGTTTTCTTTAATTGAGGTTTTTGAATAGTTTATTTGTTACTACTATTATTTATTTACAATAGACAGCAGGACAGCGCTCTCCATTACCACAATCAAAAGACCAAATGAATATATTGAATATATTTTGGAAGAACGGTATATCATTCCTCCAACAGAGTTCCAGAGAATTACAAAATTATTTGTAAGGCTCACTGAATCTGTACTGGCAGAATGTGGTGGCTCAACACCTTTAATTTGTCACTCATCTTATTTCATAAAACGAAACAGATATTGTAAAGTAACTGTGGACTAAATGTACAAGAGCAATGCAAAAGTAAGGCTTTAGATTATTTTCCCTCTGATGACAGATGTTGTAGATTTACGTTTACATTTATTTGTATTTTAAAACTAAGTCTTTAGAGGTGAATGAAGGATAACAGGAAAGCATGTGAAAGAACAGGGAATGGGGCTTGGAAGGCAGTGGGCAAGCAGCTAGGTGCTTGGTCATGAAGGATGATGAAAGTGTCAGTGGCGGTCAGTAGATGGCTGATGAGCAGGCTGGGTGACACTGGGGAGTCTGAGAAGTAGGGAGAACCATGGTTAATACAGTGAAGATCCCACAGAAACTATCAGACTTCAACAGGTCTAGTGATGGAGGAAATACTTTAACTTCCAGTGACGGGTTATAAAAAGAACAAGAAAGAAACATGTCTTATGCAAAAAAAGAAAAAAAGAAATGAGCTATAAGTTGTTGAAAATAATTCTTTAAACTGAATAGAAAGTATAAATAAAGGTTTAGAGGTGTGTACTATGTGTATTGTGCAGTAACAAATTTCAGTGTTGTTTTAAAGTAACTAGGTTTCATGAGACATAAGCTATTAAAGATTTAAGAGCAAATAGGAATAGAAAATCAACACAATAAACAGTAAAGCATAACAAAATAGTGCTTCTTTATTTGTGAACTGTAGCTAATATTTAGTTTGGATCTGGAGTGACATTAAACAGAAGTGTGGGAAGAGGGCGCCATTTAAATTAAAATGTTTATACATTTTAAATGTACTGCATGATACCATCTTGGTATAGTTTACTTTTGGCATAATAAACATGGGTAATCAGCATGAAATTATTAAGGAAGGCTCTAGTTTATTGTGAATTAAAGTGGTCATGGACCCACAGAGATCGTAACAACTGCTCTGCGACCAGACCTCGTCCTTTGGTCTAACTCCCAAAAACTTGTGTACGTCTTTGAGCTGACGGTACCACAGGAGGAAGCAATTGAGGAAACATTAGAGCGTAAGAAGCTGCGGTATGCCAACTTGGCAGCTGAGGCAGAGGACAGAGGCTGCTTTGTTGCCAGTACAACAGCAAAACTGCTTAGAGAGATTGGGATCAGAGGACAGGTGCAACGGCAGGCTATAAGAAAATTAGCTAACACTACTGAGAGGACCAGTCACTGGCTATGGTTAAAAAGGACTGACATCACTTGGGTAGCTAAGGCAGTCAGCTAACCACGAAAGAAAAGAAAATATTCAACTCTTCTTCCTTCTGCTCTTCTTCCCTTTTCTGGGAGGCAGTGGGGAGGTAGAGCTTACAGCCCGATCCGGCGGGGAGGTGTGGGAAGCCAGATCGCGCGCCCCCCTTCCGGCTCTCCTCTCTGCTCTTTCCTATCTTGTCCCTTTTGTCCGTGTTGGGGAGTAACAGAATACATGTACCGCCGTTACGTATTTAAAATACAAATATGAGTATTCCGTTACAGTTACCGTTTTAAAGGGTGGTATTCAGAATACAGTTACTTTGTTGAAATAAATGGATTACACGGTGGTCTTTTCCTGTTTCATATGTTAGGCTATGCCCTCTCTATTTTTGGTAATTCCACACCAGTGGAAACCCAAACAAAAGAAGAGGCTGTAATGCCTGTGTCTCAATCTTGCGGCCCACATAATGATGTGAAGAAATATTTTTTAAAATAATTTAATATGAAGGCAATAGGCAGAGTGTTACAGGCATAGCCCTAAAGAATGTAGCCTCATGGGCAGTGTAGTCCGTGCTGGAGGGAGAATGGACTGCCATACCCCTTATGTTTCTGTTAGCGCCAGGGAGTGAGAAAAAGGAGAGTCGAAAAGTACGAGCTGTCACTGAGCAGAAACGGGAGATAGAAGCATGTAAATATAATAATAACCACTGCAGCCAAAAAGAGTGCCTGACGAGCCCAGTTGTAAGTAAACTATTAAGACTCGACTGTACACTGTGTTCGTGTTTTCCTCCGAAACAATAAGCTCCGTTGGAGCAGCCTTCAAGCCTCTCTCTGTCTCTCGCTAGCAAAGTTGACCCAGACAACAAAGTAAGGCTAGTTTTCGGTTACGAGCCCGACACGGAACCCACCGTATTAGCCAGAGGTCCCTTTACTATGGTTCGGAGCCGCAGACTTGTTTTATATACTCGTGGAATAGTTTTCTATACGAAATCGCTGCAAAACGTGCAGCCTTACCTAATGTCCACCCTACTGTTACTCATTTTATATTAAGATTTAAATATCTAGTTGGTATTGGTATGGCGAGTAACCTTCAGTAATAGTAATAAATCACACAGGAATAGTACATTCATGTAGTTGTAAATAGCATGATAATACAGTGGCTTGCAAAAGTATTCGGCCCCCTTGAACTTTTCCACATTTGCTTTCGCACACAGCCACAAACATGAATCAATTTTATTGGAATCCCACGTGAAAGACCAATACAAAGTGGTGTACACTTGAGAAGTGGAACAAAAATCATACCTAACCCCATGCTCTGGGGGTGCTTCTCTTCAGCAGGGACAGGGAAGCTGGTCAGAGTTGATGGGAAGATGGATGGAGCCAAATACAGGGCAATCTTGGAAGAAAACCTCTTAGAGTCTGCAAAAGACTTGAGACTAGGGCGGAGGTTCACCTTCCAGCAGGACAACGACCCTAAACATAAAGCCAGGGCAACAATGGAATGGTTCAAAACAAAACATATCCATGTGTTAGAATGGCCCAGTCAAAGTCCAGATCTAAATCCAATCGAGAATCTGTGGCAAGATCTGAAAACTGCTGTTCACAAATGCTGTCTATCTAATCTGACTGAGCTGGAGCTGTTTTGCAAAGAAGAATGGGCAAAGATTTCAGTCTGTAGATGTGCAAAGCTGGTAGAGACATACCCTAAAAGACTGGCAGCTGTAATTGCAGCAAAAGGTGGTTCTACAAATATTGACTCAGGGGGCTGAATAATTACACACGCCCCACTTTGCAGTTATTTATTTGTAAAAAAATGTTTGGAATCATGTATGATTTTCGTTCCACTTCTCACGTGTACACCACTTTGTATTGGTCTTTCACGTGGAATTCCATTAAAATTGATTCATGTTTGTGGCTGTAATGTGACAAAATGTGGAGAAGTTCAAGGGGGCCAAATACTTTTGCAAGCCACTGTATTTTAAGTAATCCAATGTATTCAGAATACGTTACTCTTATTAAGTAACGTAACGGAATACGTTACAAAATACATTTTGGGGCATGTATTCTGTAATCTGTAGTGGAATACATTTTAAAAGTAACCTTCCCAACACTGCTTTTGTCTTACTTCTCTTTATCACCTTTTCTATGCCTTTGAAGAAGTGAGGCTCCATAAATGCTAAAGAGGTAAGTATTAATTCTCAGTTGCAGTGGATAGATAGGAGAAAATAAACTGGGGGGGGGGGGGTGGTGGTGGTTTCTCAGGCAAAAAACAGCAGCAGTTACTGTACAGGGGGAAGAGCAGAGGAGAAAGAACACAGCCCTGAGGGGAGCCGGTGCTGATGGTCTGGGAGTCCGAGACATTCTTTCCCAGGCTCACATGTTGCTTCCTGTCCGCCAGGAAGTCAGTGATCCACCGGCAGATGGGATCAGGCACATTCATCTGAGAAAGCTTGCCTTGGAGATGGTCTGGAAGGATGGTGTTGAAGGCAGAGCAGAAGTCCACAAACAGGATCCTGGCGTAGGTTCCTGGGTAGTCCAGATGCTGCAGGATGAAGTGTAGAGCCATGTTGATAGCATCGTCTACAGACCTGTTGACTCTGTATGCAAACTGCAGGGGGTCCAGGAGGACCGTGAGGGTCTTGAGATAGGAGAGAACCAGGTGCTCAAATGACTTCATGACCACAGATGTCAGAGCCACAGGTCTGTAGTCATTTAGTCCAGTGATCCTTGGCTTCTTGGGGACAGGGACTATGGTGGAGGACTTGAGACAGGCAGGCACATGACATGCCTGCAGTGAGGAGTTGAAAATGCCAGAAAACACTGGGGCCAGCTCTTTTCCACAGTGTCTGAGAGTAGCAGGAGACACACCTTCTGGGCCAGGAGTTTTCCGAGCATTCAGACTCTTAAACTGCTTCCTCACATCTGCTTCATGAATATGAAGGGTTGTAGTGGGAGAAGGTGGTGTGAAATCCTCCGTGGTGTGGGGTGAGGAGGGGGGTGTTGTGGGTGAAGTGTTTGATGGTGGTGATGGCTCTCTGTAGCAGTCCCTGTCTCCGCTTCCGAACGCCTTTCTCTTTTCTAGCCACAGCTTTTTGAGTTTAGGAGTAAACCAGGGTTTGTCATTGTTATAACTCACCTGATGCCCCAATGCTGTCCTCGCAGAAGTGGATATAGGAGGTGACAGTGTCCGTAAACTCATCCAAGCTGTTAGAAGCAGCCCTCATTGTATCCCAGTCTGTAGATTCCAAACACGTGCAAAGCTATTCCACAGCCTCGTTGCTCCACAGTTTTTTAGTCCTCCCGACAGGTCTGGAGAGCTTCAGCCTCTGTCTGTACGTGGGGATCAGGTGGATCATGACGTGGTCAGAAAGTCAGAGTGCAGCGTGAGGCACACGCTTTGCATTGTGCCATCACGCACCAGGGTGAGTTATATATATATATATATATATATATATATATATATAAATATACATATTCTTCTTACATATATGCGTAGGACTGCACTCTGGAGCCACTCTCCTAGTTTGGGAGTCACCACACCTAGTGTCATGGTCCTGGGTCGGTGACCCAGTGTTTTTGGTTATGTACTTTTACTTTTGATAGTTTTTGTATTATGACTGTTGTTTTGGGTTTCCTAGGGTTTAGTTGTGTTCCCCCTGTTTGGTGTCTTCCGTGCTTGTGTATCCCCTTAGTGTAGTAGGTCTCTGTGTTTAGTCCGCGTCTCTGAGTCTGTGTCATTACGTGTATGTGTTTCCTGTTTTACTTTGAAGGTCTCTGTCTTATGTCAGTGTGTTCTGTTTACGTTTCCCCTGCGTCGTCAGCTGTTATGTCTCCCAGGTGTGTTTCCCTCCTGTTTCCCATCCCCTGATTACTGGTGTGTGTATTTATAGTGTGTGTTCACCCGTCCTCGTTGCTGGTTCGTCTGTGTTGTTCCCCTCGGTCTTCCTGCGTCTCTCCGTCCGTCTCTCTGTGTATTTCCCCGTACCTCCCTGCATCTTCGTTTCTGGTTTGTTTTGTTAGTTTTGCCCAGTTTAGGTTTTCCAGTTTCATGTTCACCCGCCATTTCTGTTTGTATCTTCCCTTGTTCAATAAATACTCACCTGCACCAGAGCTGCCGCATTTTGGGTCCTATCTTCAACTCCACACGTCTGCCACACCGGATGTGACACCTAGTGCTCCGATTACTGCTAGGACCACTGTTACCTTCACCCTCCACATTTTCTCGAGCTCTTCTCTGAGCCCTTGGTATTTCTCGAGCTTCTTGTGTTCCTTCTGATGTTGCTGTCATTGGGAACCGCTACATCCATCACTATGGCCGTCTTCTTCTGTTTGTCTACCACCACTATGTCCGGTTGGTTAGCCACCACCATTTTGTCCGTCTGTCTCTGGAATTCCCACAGGACCTTAGCTCGGTCATTCTCCACTATATATATGTATATATATATATATACACACACACATATATCAGAAAGGTACAAAGGTGTGATGGCCAACTCTCACTCTCTGTCTACAGCCCGAAAGGAAGCTGTTGATCCACATGCAGGTGCTGTATGGATGCCCCAGGTCTTGTAGCTTGACCACCAGTTTGTGTGGAAGGATGGTGTTAAAAGCAGAGCAGTAATCCACGAAAAGCATCCGCACATAGCTCCCAAGCTCCTCCATGTGTGTTACGGCAGCATGGAATGCTGTGGCTACAGCGTCTTCTGTGGACTGGTTTGCTCTGTAGGCAAACTGGTGTGGATCCAGGCTGCGAGGCAGGGTTGCTGTGATGTGTCTGCGGTGATGTCTCAAAGCATTTCATTACCACTGGGGTGAGTGCCACTGGTTTGTAGTCACTCAGGCTGGTGATGTTGGGCTTCTTAGGCAAGGGGACTATGGTGGAAGGCTTCAGGCAGAGTGGGAGAGTCGCCTGTGCGAGGGATTTGTTGAAGATCCTGGTGAGGATCCCAGCCAGTTCTGCACAATCCCTCAATATTTGATCTGGCACACCATCAGGACCTGGCGCCTTCCTCGGGTTAACGGCCTGCAGAGTGACCTCGCCTCGTGTTCTTCCAGGGTGGGGGTGGTGCTGCTGTGGGCCACGTGTTGCTGCTGTGGCTCCAATAGCTCCGGTACCATGGCCTCAAAGTGGGTGAAGAAGATATTCAGCTCCTCCACCAACGCCAGGTCACCTTCCGCAGCTCCGAAGTTGATCTTATAGTTGGTTAGATGCTGGATGCCCGTAGGCAAATGGCTGTGGTTACTCTCCAGATGGTACTCAATCCTCCTCCTATAGTCCCCCTTCGCCTTTCTGATGCATCTCTTCAGGTTGGATTGGGCTGTGGTGTAGTGGCCCCTGTTGCCAGAACTGAACGTGATGTTCCTCTCCTCCAGCAGCTGCTTGACCTCCCGGGTCATCTAAGGCTTTTAGTTGGGATAAGCCCGGATACATTTGTCTACTGTAACAGTGTCTATGCAGTGTTTTATGTGGCAGAGAACACTGTCTGTGAACATTTCCAGGTCCTGATGTTCAAAGATGTCCCAGTTAGTCCTGTCAAAACAGTCCTGCAGCTGCTGAGAGGCACCCCTTTGGCCATATGGTAATAGTCTTTGTGATGGTGGGAGCAGCTTTCTTGAGGGGGGCATATGCAGGTATTAGAAACAGTGACAATGGTCAGACTGACCCAGATGGCAGAGGTCTGGCCCTGTAGCCCATTTTGATGTTGGAATAAACTTTGTCCAGAATCTTGTCACCCCTATTGGCACACTTGACGTGCTGGTGGAATTTGGGGATTGCTGCTTTTAAGTCCCCTGCTACGATATCTACAGCGCCAGGGTAAATACTCTGTTTATTATTGATATTTGTGTGCAGAAGTGCGATCGCCTAGTTAGCATTAGCATCTGGTGGAATATAAACAGCTGGTATTATGACAACGGTGAACTCCCTTGGTAGGTAGATGGGCCTGCATTTGACTGTCAGATATTCTATGTCCGGTGAACAGTGACGGTCTGTTATCACTGTGTTTGTACACCAGCTGTTGTTCACATACATACAGAGCCCCCCTCCTTTGCACTTACCGGAATCCACTGTTCGGTCATGTCGCTGTGTGGTGTAGTCTGCTAGCTCAATAGCAGAATCCAGAATGGATTGATGTAGCCAGGATTCTGTGATAAGAAGGATGCATGAGTCTTTGATGTAGTTATTCGCTGCTATTTGCCCACCTCTTGCCCTATAACAGGTGGGCTATAGCAGAAAGCTAATCACAGTACAAAAACAGCTTTAGTGATAAGTATTAATGATTTTCTTATGGCCTCTGACAGTGGACTCATCTAATGTGCTTGTCCTGCTAGACCTCATTGCAGCGTACTTTGGAACTTTTTCCATCTAAAAAACCCTCTGCTCAACTGTTTCCCATTTACCTAAAAAAGCGTGTTAGAAAATCAGAAAATGTATAATGGTTGTTGTGGGGGTTTAGTGTCATATATCAAATACTTTTCACAATACATATTTTTGTTTTTGTTTTGTTTTTTAAATGGTCCCTCGACGCACTTCCAGACTTTTTTTTTTCACATTGAAATCAGAGAAATTAAATACTATTACTAATATTCCTAAATTGGCTTTTCAATATAAAAAAATTGCAACTTCCACAAGACAAATAGTGACATTTTCTGAATGGTATATAGTTGAATTACACAATTTTACAAAATAAAGCATGGAGAATGCTTTTTAGCATGAAATTTTTAGTCACAAAAATGAAGAAAGTGTCATTTTCATTCAACTGAGAAAATAGATAAATATCACAAAAACAAAAATATTGGTAGATTGTCTGGTACAATTGAAGCAATATACTACATTTTCCAGATGGCACTCTAATTATAAATCAGAAAATAGTTAAATAAGTGGATTATTTCATTTTCAAGACGTGGGACACTCTAATCCCAGGTAAAACATTTTCAGCTGAACCATATCCTATTTGCTTTAAAAAATTATGGTACAATTGTTGCATATAAAGCATAAAATTCAGACATTGCTGTAGATTTCAATGTGTAAAAGGAGGAGGATCAGAAAGTCATGTGGTTTTAAAGGTACTGAACTCCTGTGGTTTTAATTGTATCTGTCTGATAGACTCCAAATTTTTCCACGTAAACAGTCCTCTTCACACACTAAGGTTAATTATGGAGTTCAACAGGGTCCTGTACTGGGACCTGTACTTCATACATGCTCCCTGAGGGTAGTATTATTAGAAGGCACAGTACATACATTTTCATTGTCATGCAGATGATACCCAGCTTTATCTGTCCATGAAGTCAAATGACACACACACCAATTAATTAAACTACTGGAATGTCTTAAAGACATAATAACTTGTATGACCTCCAATTTCCTTCTTTTAGATTCACTTGAGGTCATTGTACAGTACAAACATCTTAGAAACATGGTGTATTAAAATCACAAGTTTTAAACTCTAAGTTTACTGCACCAGTATACACCATATCCCACCACCTCTCAATCTGTTGGACACATCCAAGAGTCTATGGCTGTATCCCAATTCAGGGTCTGCAGCCTTAAAGGCCGCATTTTAAGGCCGATTACGTCACAGCGACGCGACAAAGGCTGTCCCAATTCAAAGGCTGCTCGAAATGCGGCCCTCAAATGCGTCCCTGAATTTTAAGGATGGGTCCGTGTATCCTCCATGGCCCAACATATCCCAGACTTCATAGCGCGGCGGACAAACCACTATAAAAGCTACCCTAATTAGGTCAGTTTGTGAGTTGTGTCCAGTTTGTTTGTTTAAGTTTCTGGACATTACTTTTTGTAAAGTTATATTTAATTGACCTCTTTTATGGGCCAGCTAATTATGTTTTTGAATTTTCTCTTTTGAACTTTTTTGAGGGTTAAAGTAGAACAGAAAAAAACCCTTTTTGAAGACATTTTTTTTCCTGTGTCCCCTATGCCTTGGCTGCTTGGTCCCTCACACTGATTTTCTGAAGATTTTGTGAATGTGGTAACTTGAACAAGTTCATATTCATTCACTGTTTTAAAATTTTTCCCCAACTATGTGTTTTTACCACATAGACCAATCTGAATTCAGTTGTTGGGTATTATTAATCTCTGGCTCTCTTAGCATGTCTTCATCCTGTCTTCCTCCCCTTCCTGTTTCCTCCTCTCTGACTTTTTACTTCCCATTCTTGCAAAGTACTTTGCTCAAAGGGGGGTCATCTGATTGTTGGGATTAGGGTTAGGGGTTTCCTCTGTATTATTTTAGGGTCTTTACCTTACAGTTTAAAGTGCCTCTTGAGATTTGATGCTATATAAATAAAATTTATCTGATGTACATTTTCCCTATTTGCTGTAAAGTGCCTTATGGGTACACATGAGATCTCATGTGTATATGTTGCGTTGACATCAATGTTCATCTGTCTGCACTGCACCAGTTTTGAAATGCTTCCCAGTTCTGTCTGCATTGGATCAATACCACAATATTTCTATTCTACAGCCCCAGATTTGAGCTTGCTATCGGAGCACCATTCCAAATGGATCCGACATTGGAGAGGAAAAAGGGAGTATGTCACCATAGCAACGCAGCCTGCAACAGCTATTCTAATGGTATAGAGAGAGGGAGGAGCAGCGCAGGCTAATGTACATTCAGCAGCTCGTTCGGTTAAGCAGTGAAGATGTGAGGAAGAAAACCAGGAATGACACAAAGACCATCGGAAACCTGAACAGTAAAAGGGGCAATATTAAGCTCTATGCTCTTAAGCAGTGTTGTGTGCAGTGCTCAGATTGCTGAGCTTTTACAAAATTGGCAACATTCACAATATTGCTTCATAACTGAGTTACGATTATGTAGTCACAAGCCTTAGTAGAATAAAAATAAAAAACAAATGGGAAACAAACAAATAAAATACGTATCATCATTTGGTTAATATATTTACTGAGTCTAGCATGTCCCTGTAACAAAGCATTTGCACTGTAAAGCCTGTTGTAAACGTCGTAAATCTTGTGGCTGAAAACATCACAAAGCTAATCAAAACTCAAAGTGAAATACTTTTCAAACAACAAAAATTCAATTGAAATGAGCATACACATTTTCAAAACTAAGACTAAACTGAAAATAAAACTTTGAAATGAAATAAATACTAAAAACAATAACAAAATATAAAACCATAATATCTGTGAACACCAACGACCCACCCACAGGATGACACAAGTTAGTCTACCCCAAGTGCCTGTCCCAAAACTACAGGCAATTGTAGCAAAATCATTTATGTGTAACTCAAGCCACATTTATGTATTTAAATCTGTGTAGAGATGTATTAAACACACAGAGATTGGAGTATTTTGTATACATTTTTGTATCGCCTCAGGTTGCTTGGAACCTAAGCTGAGTAGGTACTAAAAAAAGTACCTGATACCAGGTATTACCACCTAATTACCACTTAATTAAATACTACCACCCTAAAAACTGAGTTGACTCAAGCTGACTTGAGTAGGTACTGATGAAAAAAGACTAATATATCTCGTATGCGGTGCCCCCCAAGGCTCAATACTTGGAATAATTCTTTTGGTTTTTTTGTTTGTTTTTTTAACGTGTTACATGTTACTCTGGGCCATCTACTTCATAGTTTTAAAGGAATCTTCTACCATTGGTGATAATTTTGACCGGATTATTAAGTGATCATTCTGGGCTTATGTTTATACACCTATCTGCAATTAATCATTAATTCTTAATAATCTCTGGTTCTGCTCCACAGTATGTCTTCATCTCGTCTTCCTCCACTCACCCCAGGCAGTTGTGGCAGATGGCCACCCCTTCCTGAGCCTGGTTCTGACAGAGGCTTGTCCCGTTAAAAGGAAGTCCCTAAGGGAGACTGTGGAGATTAAGTCCAAATGGATCATGTTCAGCACTTCCATTGCCAAAGCACCTGCACTGAGCTGCAGCCGCAAAGTGGTTGGTGCCTGTCGTGGTGGTAACCCCTGGAAAAAGACTTGCAGATTGCCTCAAAGAGATTCTGGTAAACTGTCAGGCTACTTAGGAGGGGAAAGCGGTGCTCTACCGGCCCTGTGTGTAGTGTGGGTGGAGCGCTGCTGACTTTGACTGAGAACATTGTCAGGCGGTGGAATGAATACTTCGATGACCTCCTTAATCCCACTGGCAAGTCTTCCTCGTAGGAAATAGAGACTGGAGACGAGGGGGACATCTTGGCTGAGGCGAGGTCACTAAGGCAGGGGTTCTGCCACCAAGGCACTCCTTGGTGGCAGAACCCCTGGGGTGGATGAGGTTCACCCTGAGCTATTTTGGTTGACATGCCTCTACAATATTGCAATGAAACATGAAGCGGTACGTCTGGATTGGCAGACCGGGGTTCACATCTTTAAGAAATGGGACCGGAAGGTGTGTTCAGGGATCACACTCCTAAGCCCCCCTGGGAAAGTCTATGCCAGGGTGCTGGAAAGGAGAGTTCGTCTGTTAGTCGAACCTCGGATAAAGGAGGAACAATGCAGTTTTTGTTCTGGTCGTGGAACACTGGACCAGCTCTTTATCCTGTCAAGAAGACTTGAGGGTGAATGGGAGTTTGCCCAACCAGTCTACATGTGTTTTGTGGACTTGGAGAAGGCATTCAACTGTGTCCCCCTGGGTGTACTGTGGGGGTTGCTCCGGGAGTATGGGGTGTCTGGCCCATTGCTACGGGCCATTCGATCCTTATAGAACTGTTGCAAGAGCTTTGTCCGCATAGCCGGCAATAAGTCAGACTCATTCCTGGTGCGTGATGGGCTCTGCCAGGGCTGCCCTTTGTACCAATTCTGTTTGTAATTTTTATGGACAGAATTTCTAGGCACAGCTAAGTGGTGGAAGGCTTTCACTTATGTGGTCTCAGAATCTCATCTCTGCTTTTCGCAGATGATGTGGTTCTGTTGGCTTCATTGGGTGATGGCCTCCAGCTTGCACTGGAATAGTTTGCAGCCGAGGGTGAAGTGGTGGGAATGACAATCAGCACCTAGAAATCTGATCCTCAAGAAGAAGAAGGGTGGAGTGCCCACTCAGGGACGAGTTCCTGCCCCAAGTGGAGGAGTTTAAGTATCTCGGGGTCTTGTTCACAAGTGACAGGAGAAGGGAGCAGGAGATCAACAGACCAATTGGTGCTGTGGCTGCAGTGATGCTGACACTGTACAGGTCCATCGTGGTGAAGATAGAGCTGAGTATAAAAGTGAAGCTCTCAATTTATCGGTCAATTTGCGTCTCTACCCTCATCTATGGTCACAAGCTGTGGGTAGTGTCTGAAAGAACGACATTGCGAATACAAGCAGTGGAAAAAAGCTTCCTCCGAAGGCTGGCTGGCCTCTCCCTTAGAGATAGGGCTAGAATTTCACAGTACTCGATACAGTTATAGATCCAGAGGGCAGATTCTTAATCATTAAACTATCTATACTTGATAAAAAGCTATGTATTGTAAGTGTATATGGTCCAAATGTTGATGATCCCTCATTCTTTCACGGTTTTTTCAGTGCACTCTCTGAACACTTAGATGGCACACTTGTTCTTGGAGGCGACCTCAACCTTGGACTAAATGAAGAAATGGATAGGCTCAATACAGCAGGAACTCAGCGTAATTGGCAGTCCATAAATATAATCAAACAGTATATGAGCGACTTTGGTCTTTGAGATGCATGGCGCTCCCCTTCACCCCACCAGTAAGGAATATACTTTTTTCTCACATGTCCATCACTCCTACTCTCGTCTGGATTATTTTTTGGTCAGCAGCTCACTGCTGAGGGACATTTCAGACACTGAGATTCACCCTATAGCTGTCAGCGATCATGCTCCTGTATCTTTAACACTAATGCACAAGAATAATACTACGCCTAGTAAAAACTGGAGATTTAATACATCATTGCTTAAAGATGAAGACTTTATTAAATATTTTAAAAAAGAGTGGACTTCATATTTAGACTTTAATGACACTCCCGGAACATCAGCTTCTGTTCTATGGGAAGCAGGGAAAGCTGTGATGAGAGGTAAAATAATTTCTTTCTCATCACATAAAAAGAAAAAAGAAAACAAAAATATTCAGGAATTAGAAAAAACCATCAAATCACTCGAAGAAGCCTATGCGTCCGACCAAGATCAGGAAACATTGAACAAAATACGCAAAACAAAACTAGAATTAAATGAGATAATTGATAAAAAAACAAAATTCTTAGTACAAAGACTACGCTTACAAAATTATGAACATGGTAATAAATCCGGTCAATTTCTAGCAAACCAGCTAAAAATAAATAAAGAAAAAACAACTCTATGTGCTGTTCAAGACTCATCTGGGAACACAGTATATGACCCGAAACAAATAAACAACATCTTCAGGGATTTCTATAAAACGTTGTATTCACCACAAATAAACCCATCTAAAAAGGAAATTGATCAGTTTTTAGACAACATAACTCTCCCAAAATTATTAGACTCTCAAGCAATGGCATTGGATTCGCCACTGACACCAGGTGAACTCCAGGAAGCCCTGATAAGTATGCCCAATAATAAGGCTCCAGGTCCAGACGGCTTTCCTGCAGAATTCTACAAAGAATTCTGGACGATTTTAGCCCCAATTTTTTAAAGAACGCTGTTGGAAATCAAAGAAAATGGCAGACTCCCATCAAATATGAATTCTGCAAACATTAATCTCCTGCTAAAACCAGGCAAAGACCCTGTATATCCCTCAAGCTATCGTCCAATATCCCTTATAAATGTAGACCTTAAAATAATCTGCAAAGCTCTCTCGAAGAGACTAGAGAAAATAACCCCCCTCTTAATTCATCCTGACCAAACTGGTTTCATAAAAGGTAGGCACTCATCAACAAATACACGTAGATTACTTAATTTGATAGACTACTCATACAGTAAAAACCTTGAAACTACAATATTTTCTTTAGATGCAGAAAAAGCGTTTGACAGAGTTAACTGGAAATTTCTATTTACAACTTTACACAAATTTGGTTTTGGATCTTCTTTCATCAACTGGTTAAAAATATTATATAATTCCCCAACAGCTTGTGTCAGAACAAATGACCAGACATCCTCCAGCTTCTGTCTCCTGAGGGGCACCAGGCAGGGATGCCCACTCTCCCCTTCACTGTTTGCAATTTTTATTGAACCACTAGCAGCAGCAATTAGACAGAATTCAGTAATTAAGGGCATAAAATGCAAGAACGTGGAACATAAAATCAGCCTTTATGCGGATGATGTGCTACTCTTTCTCCAAAATTCACAAACCAATATCTCTGGGGTGATTGAATTGATAAACTCTTTTGCAAGAATATCAGATTACTCAAGTAACTGGTCAAAATCTACAGTCCTTCCGATTAATTGCTCCTTCCATAATTCCTCTTCTACTCCACTGCAATCGGGAAATATAAAATATTTAGGTATTAATGTTTCTCCCAAGCTTGCAGATCTAACTAAATTAAACTATATCCCACTTTTAAAGAAAGTAGAAGGCGATCTGGCTAGGTGGAAATGTCTACCCATATCACTTATGGGAAGGGTTGCCGCTATAAAAATGATGGTCTTACCAAAAATAAATTATTTATTCTCAATGATCCCAACTAAACCGCCACAAGATTGGTTCAGATCTCTAGATTCATATATGTCCAAATTCCTTTGGAAAAATAAGCCCCCACGTATAAGCTTAAAAACACTACAAAAGACCAAGGATAAAGGAGGATTAGAACTACCTAACTTTCAGCACTACTTCTTAGCCAACAGGCTCCAATTTATCTCAGGATGGCTAAAACATACCCTCTTAGATGAACCTTGGCTAGATGTAGAACAAGCACTTTGCAATAATCTAGAGATTTCAGATCTACCATTTATCAGCTCAAACATTCAACGACATGAATGCTTCAAAAGCGTCAACATTAGCTCCTCTCTGACAGCATGGTGGGAGTTTCTGAAGTTGACAGAGTCTTCATTAATCCCATGCAAACGTACACCTATCTGGAACAACCCTGACATATTACAAAACAATAATATGATAAACTTTCCAGATTGGAGTGGTAAAGGAATCAAATATTTAGAACATATACTAGAAGGAACAGAATTTATTTCATTTGACAGACTAGTTACACAATATGGGATCAACAAGAAAAGATTTTTAGAATATCAACAAATTAAATCCATAGTAAAAAAGAAATTTAAACCGGGTCAAGTTGAACTACAAACACCACCAAGTGTGGTTCAATTTCTTACTCTTAAAACCCCCAAATTACTATCCAAAATATACAGAATGCTTTCTAAAATAGATGAATCAATATCACTTCCTATTGCAAAATGGGAAGCGGATTTATCAGTTAACTTAGACCAAAACTTCTGGTCTCAGATTTGCTTAAAAACCTTTCATCTAATTAGAAATCCCAGTCTTCAATTAATTCAATACAAAATACTACATAGAGTGCACTATACAGGTCATCGGATGTTCAAGATGGGCTTTACGTCTACCAACAACTGCTCACACTGCCAAACCAATTCACCGGACAATTATATCCACGCTCTTTGGTTCTGTCCACCAGTTCAGAAGTTTTGGCGTGAGATATGTGAAGACTTATCAAAGTGTCTGAAATGTAACATTCCAACTTCCCCTTTAGTGTGTTTGTTGGGCAGCTTAGATAATGTCACTACAGAAAAGAATATAGCCCACATGGTTTTCACTGCCCTATGCATAGCCAAGAAAACAGTCCTCATGAACTGGAAAAATAAAAATAATCTTAATTCTAACCAGTATAGAAATTATCTATTAGATTACATTAGTCTTGATACAGCCTCTGCCACCACATCAGATCAATTGCTCTGGGCTCCTTTGATCAGCTCCATCACCTAGCGGGGGTGGGGGGTCATAGTTTGGTCCCACCTTCACTGTTGTGATTGGTGTGGGGGTAGGGACAGGCTTAGGGCGTCGGGGGGTTCCCCAGGAGCATCTTCCTTGGGGAGCTCAACCCGGGGTAGCGGTCATGGCCAATTAAGGGCTCTGTTGGCTCTAAGGTGACAGTTTCCTCGTGGCTGCGTGCAGCGGGGCTAGGGGAGGGTCTGTGCTGACGGACGTGGGTTTCTGACCTGGTAGCCTGGCTGCCCCTGGGTGGGTCCGGGACGGGCGTGAGGTTCTGGGGGCGCTCCGTCTCTGGGCTTGGGCCCTGGCCGGGCCTCGGGGGCTCGGGTCCTGGTTGGTGTGTTGCTGGGGTTGTGGGCGGGTGGGTGTATGGGGGCCCAGTCCTGGCGCAGGGCGCCGCCAGTGCATCGAGCCACCTGGGGGACTCTTCAACTGGTGGGGGAGGTTGTCACATCTTGCAGGAGCTTTCCTCTCCTCAGGAATTCTCTCTGCAGGAGGGGGAGATATAGGAGAGGTGGAGGAAGATCTCAGCCTGGGCGTCTATTGTCTTGTGTAGTCTGGAAGATGAGTGGATGATGGGGTGGGTGCAGTTTTCTCTGTAGTGGGGTCGGGTGGGCTGTCCCGGGCTCTGTGGGGCCGGGCGGCGCTGCTGCACTGGGCCCTGGTCCGGATGGGCCTGGGCCCCCTTTCCCTGGCGGGTTGCAGAGCATGGGGGTGCCTACTGGGGTCAGCGGGGGAGCTGGCCCCTCCCTTTCTTCCCTCCCCATCTCCAGCTGCCCCCCTCTTCCCGCTCCACCACAATCACCCACACATGCAGGGCCTTGGGGTAGGGGTGTGTCACCAGGGTGCAGAGGAGGCATCCCCCCCCTCTGTCCCCTTCTGGCTGCCTCTGCCTCAATTTTATCTCACAACTTAGACATTCACATTACTCACACTCTCATAACACATACATATAGGATCTTAGGGGTGGGCTCACAACACGGACTCCAAATCACCATCAGGGTGTACACCTCACCCCTGGCGTCGTTGCCCACCTCTCAATTTTAAATACACGTAGACATTGAGGGCTATCAGGAGGGGCTATGCGCTTACCTGCTGCTCTCTGGCAGGTAGCTCCATGCCCTCCTGGGTTTTAATTGCACCTTAGAACACATATACATCAACACTACATATGAGCGGGTAGAGGGAGGTTTGGAGTCTTCTCACACCCCCGGTCTCTGCGGCCTGCTGGAGCGGGGGGGCTAGGAGGAGGAGTTGGCCGTCCGACTGGGGTCTGGTGTGTGGGGCCTCCCTGCTGCTGCGGAGTCGGGGCAGTCTGCTTCTCCCCACTGCAGGGAAAAGGGTAACACCACCTGGGCCTGGGTGCAGTTTCCCCCTCCAGGGGCAAGGGTACCTAGACCCGGTTCTTAGAGTACGCTTGGGGAGTGTGATTGTGTGTACAGCGTCTCTTTATGTCTGTCTCCACGTTGGTTGAGTGTGGAGTAATTGCCTATGAGAGCATGAGGGTGGGAATGGATGTTTGTATTTGAGTGTGCCTGTATGTCTGTTTCTATATGTCAGGTTGGGTATCAGACGCTACCTCTCTGGGGACATCTCAGGCCCTCCAAGGTTTGGAGGCCTATCTCCCCCCACCACTTCCCCTGCCGGTGGCAAACGCCCTCAGACATCGATGCTTTGGTGGTTCTTTGTGTCCGGGGGTGGGCGTCCGGGTACACACCGGCTCACTCCTTGGTGGCTGCTTATCGGGGCCTGGAACCTGGGGCTCGCTCGGGCCACTTCGGGGGTGGGGTGCCCTCGGCCTCTCGGCCTGGGGCTCGGTCACTCAGGCACAGCTGGCTGCCGGCGGAGCTCACGGGCACGTCACTGCAACCCCCCCTGGCTTCTGCTCCGCGGCTGCTGAGTGATCCCTCATCTGGGACTCTCCTCAGCTCTTTCTGGGACAGTGGCGCGGCTGCCCCTCTGTTGGTCTTCCTTGGTCTCTTGTGTTCTGGGCGCCTCTGGATGTCTGGAGTTTTGATCTCCTCCATACCTGCTTCATGCCCTGGAGGATGGGACTGTGGCCCCCCACACCCTCTAGCAGATCATTACATTAAGGAACCTTTTAAATACAAGCGCGCTCATGCTCACAGGTGTACACACAGGTGATCACACACACAAACTACACCCTTTTTGGCTCCTACCTCAAAGCACACTGTGCGCTGTCGATCTTACGTGCTGCACAATAATGTTTAATATTAAGTATTTAGTGTTATATTCCCATATATCATTGTGATGTTGTTTATTCTATTACTCTCGTTTTCTTCTGCTTGTTTTCTTTTTTCTTTCCCAACAGGTGATCCAGGTGATCGATATATGTATTTTTTTGTCTGCTTATTTTGTTGGTTTTTGTTTTTTGCCCTTTATCCCCGTCCCTCTTCTCCGCTGTTTTTTTTTTCTTCCCCCTCTTTCTTTCTCCCTTTTCTTTTCCCCTGTCCCGTATCTAGCAAGTAAAAAAAAAAATAAATAAATAAAATAAAATAAACAATAAAAGGTAAATCAAATGGACCATTACGGCAAGGCTGGGATGGTCCATTTGGTAAAGTAAATCCGTTGGGCATCTTTCTTCGCCTTTAGACAATAATTCTGATGGCAAAAGAACCAAACGGGACAGGTTTAAAAAAAAAAAAAAAAAAAAAAAAAGAGATAGGGCTAGAAGTTTGGTCATCCGGGAGGGGCTCAGAGTAGAGCTGCTGCTCCTTCACATCAAAAGGAGCCAGTTGAGGTGGTTCAGGCATCTCACAAGGATGCCTCCTGGGCGCCTCCTGGGTGAGGTGTCCCGGGCATGTCCCACTGGGAGGAGGCCCCGAAGTAAACCCAGGAAATGCTGGAGAGATTATATCTCTTGGCTGGCCTAGGAATGCCTTTGTGTCCCCCCGGACAAACTGGAGGAGGTGGCTAGGGAGAGGGAGGTGTCTCTTCTCATAGTAAAATTTATGGCACACAGGTAACAAACTGTTTTCCCAAAAGATACACAAGAGATATTTGGAAGTTCTAAAAGGTTAAAAAGACTTCTTTCCAGAATCCTCAAAGACTGTTCTGATTATTAGAATAAAAACATAGCCAGTTTAATAACTAGATAAGTGTTCATTCAGGCAGATAACTGCTTCCTGATTCAAAGGTTATTGGTTAGCAACACTGTCTTTAAGAGAAAATGGTAGAGCCACAGACTGATCCCAGAAGATCTGCCTATTCAATGGGCAGCATGGAGGGAACGGTTGTAAGGATGCATTTAATTGATGACTTAGTTTGAAGTGTAGCGGAGGGGGTGAATGAAACAACACACACAATTCTTTCATCACCATCTGCCTGGGGTCAGCATCCCATCACCCTCCCCAAAGATGAAGAGAAGACCAGCTTCCCCACCCCCCTCAGCTCCCTGCATCTTTTCTAGCTCTTGCCCTTTTGCCCCAGTGACCCATGCAGTTCTCAAAGAACACTATGTACTAGATGGATGGATGTACACACAGCTGTGTAGCAGTGTTTAAAGAAAAAAAAAAAGCTGGATCATAGAAGTGACAGTATGACATCATTATGTGTGCCTATGCCAAGAGGCACACATATTACTATTCGTCGGATTTATTATTATTATTATTATTATTATTCAGTTTCCGCCTGAAATTTTGCAGCGAATCTCGCCCCGCAGTTTTGAGACAAGCTTCATATATGTTACCTCATTTTGTGCGGCCTTTTTTCACATGGCTGGTCTTCATCAGTACAATAAACACCAACCAAACACAAAGATATACGTAAAACCCTTAAAAAAAACAAACACCTGCTCTGCTGAGATGATCTGTTTTCTCACTTTGGGTAGAAGAAAATGACTGACGTACCCGGTTATTTCGTGTCCTCTACTGCCATCTTGTGGCCAAATTTTGATTCACACACACACACACACACACACAGTCGAGCCATTTTATTGTCGCAAGAACGACAACGCGGCATTAAGAAAAGACAAAAAGACATGATAGCTTTTCTGTCTCTTTTGTTTTTTAAATTCACGTTAACCTAAACAAAATCTAAAACCTTTAGATTACGGAGGAAAACGACAGCGCTACCTGAAAATAAAAAATTTCTTTCAGATTTTTGGGTTTGTCCATTTGGTAAGATTCTTTTCAAATTATGTTACGCTCCTCACGCATATATTTTTGTTAGTTTTGTTGAGTCGGCTGAGCTACGAGTCTGTATTTGATTTGTCACCTTATTTGTCACTACCAATTTTTAATAATAATAATAATAATAATAATAATAATAATAATAATAATAATAGCAGAGAAGACGATAAAGAAAATAATTAAAACTAATTAAATGGGAGGAAAAGGCCATGACGTTCACCCGGAGGCAGATAGAGTTGCAAAGGAGGCCGTAAGGCATGGGGCGGTTGACATGGCTGTTAGTATTGGCCAAGCAGAGATAAGGAGTATGGTAAGGCAAGTTATGAGAGCAAGATGGCAAAAGCAGTGGGAGGAGGAAAGGAAGGGACGATGGTTGTATAAGATTCAGAGGAGGGTGGGAGGAATGAGAAACGCAGGACGGACTAGGAGGGAGGAGGTGATCATATCCAGATTGAGATTTGGACATACTGGCTTGAATGACACATTATTCTTGATAGGGAAACATAGTACTGGAAAATGTGATTACTGTGGGGTAGAGGAAACTGTAGAACATGTCATGTTGCAGTGTCAGAGGTATCAGGTTGAGAGGAGGCAATTGATTCAAAATCTCAGTAACCTAAAAATCAAACTGGATCTTGTTGATTTGTTGCAAAAGGAATCGGGAAGCAAGAGTTATCAGGCCTTATTTCTGTTTTTAAAAGAGGGGAACCTGTTTGGCAGGATTTGAGGTTGTTTTTTTTTTTTTGTTTTGTTTTTTTTGTTTTTTGTTTTTGAGCGTTGTTCCAGACCATACTCCATACCAGTTGGTGGCGGTAATGCACCTTTCAGTTGTTTGCCAACCGCCAATACAAATGTCAGAAGAAGAAGAAGAAGACGTTCACCCGGAAGTAGATCTCGTATGGTAGAACGCGCCATGGCCACTGCAGTAGTTTCTCACACAGCCTGTTAGCCGGTGATAAGCAGAGCACAGGTCAGTGTTTCCTTTTGACAAGACTGGGACAGTGAGCGACAGCTGAGGGAAACTGCTCATCATGAGAAGTGTGCTGATGGTAGCGGAGAAGCCGTCCTTGGCTCAGGCCATTGCCAAAATCCTTTCTAAAGGTGGGTACAGAGTAAAAGCTGTGTCGATCAGCACGCAGTGGAAGTATGGTGGAGCCGAAATGAAATTGATTAGCTTTGATCGGCTGACCTTTTGGCGTTTGATTGGTTTTAGTTTTGTTTTTGTTGTTTCTTTCTTTGTTTGTTTTTTCAGAATATAAGGATTTCTCAAATCTGGGCACTCAGCATATATAAGCCTGGCTGGCCTGCTTGTCTTAATTAGAGTAATCCAAATAATGATCCCAGTGTTGGACTTGTTGGTTTCCTGTGTTTGCCTGTACTGCTAAATGACATATTATATACAATAGTTAAAGCAGTACTCTTTTTTTTTTTTTTTTTTTTTTTTTTTTTAGACACTCTTAGACTGGATCTCGAATTAAACAGAAAAGTGTTGTGATAACAAGGCTGTCAAAACACTACACATGGACACAAAATTGACACCGTATAATGTAAAGTGTCTCAGATTGCTTTAATGAGCTGTTAACAGGTGTGTAATAAGTGATAACCTTTTCAGTGTCTTCTGGAAAACAAGCACAATGAGTGAAATGGGCTATTTCTCAGTAAAACTGATGTGAAGACTCTACTTTGTCTAAACAGTGGATGTTGGTGAAGTTCTCCAGTGGCCCAAGTTGACCATAGCATGCTCTGTTGTGTTCAGCTGTGTCTGGAGATGGCACATATACATGCCACAGTGATGAGCTCGAACTCCAGAGAGTAGCTGGCTGAGGGGAAGCAGCTGGGGTTCTTCTTGAGGACTGGCATCCTCAGGGATACAGGGATGGTCTCTAAACCAAATTCACTGTCGAGTCCCCTGCAGGAGTGGCCGGTGTGGCAGCTGGCCTCATGAATGACCTGAGGCACCCGGTTCAAGTCGATGTTTTCCCTGGTGAGAGATGAAGAGTAGGCCTATACTATGAATCTGGATTTGGGCTTATCTGGATTTTCTGTACTACAAAGTTGGTTCACTTCTTGCTGAGGTAATTCACCATGGTAACTCATGCTGTGAATCTAACCTGCTCTGGAGCAGGTTAAATTCCAGATTAGAAATCACCACCTACTGGCCAATCAGTTCTCCAGAAAATAGCATCAGCATCCCTGGAAGAGTAGGAAGGTGTTAAGTTTTTTAACCTTGTCTAATGTCTTTGTTTCCCCATTGAGCATCAGTAACTCAGACTCACAGACATACGCATGCAACAGCTTTTTTGCAAATATTTGTTTTTTTCGTTTGTTATTCTTGAGTTTAGACATTTAAAATACGTAATTCCACTCTTCTAGTGATTTAAGGAATACCAGACTTCATTATTCATTCAGAAGTTTTCTGATGCTAAATTTTCTTTTGTCATTAATCAGCTTTTTCTAATTTAACTTTAAAGACGTTCAGGTACTTTCCAGCTTTGAAACTTCTTCTGTGTGAACTTCAGCTTTCAACAGTTTTGCACTTTTGCTCTCAGGTGAATGATTCAGTGTATTTCAGCTCATTCAAGATTTTTTAACTAAATATTCAGCAATTATTACATTTCAGCTCAAGCCATTCAGTTGTCGGCATTCACACTGCATTTTCTTCAGGAAATGCATTCTCTAGTTACACTTTGATCTGCAACAAACAAGAGGGATGTCCACGTCTCCTGTATTAGGCTGTGAGCCAGTGAGTTTTATTATTAAATGGATCGAGTTTAAAGATCCAGAGCTCTAATTTGTAGGGCTGCAGCTATCGGATATTCGAGTAATCTATCGATTATTCCATTGATTAATCAGATAAGAATAACTTTTTTTTGTTATTAATGAGCATTAATAAATATTCAAATTAGAAAAAAAACACAGGTCTTTAAGAATGAACTACTCATTGGTTTCCATTTTAGAATTGCAGTGTTTAAAGGTTTAACTGCATACAATATCTCTAAAAAAAATTTGAAATCTTTTTTTTTTTTAAAGAAACCATAATCTTAAATGCAAAAATATGTAAATAATCTCAAGTACAGACAAAGGTCAAAGTCAAATAAAATAAAATATACAATATACTAAGGCATAAGAAATCTACCTTTACTCTGTCTTCTTGGAAGGCTTTCTGACGTTAATTGGAGGCATGTTGTTGTGCTGCTGAAAACAGATGTTATGGTGGTGTAGGCATTTTTATTAATATTAATTACTGTCCAACCTAACAACCCTCAGCTCATGGCTCAGAGTGTAATGGCTCATTGGCTTGTGAAAAGTGTGGAGTTTAAAAAAAAAAAAATTTAATTATAAAAATTAAGATATTTAATTAATACAATATTTTGTATTATTTCACTTTCGATCTGAAAAATGTTACGAAAGCCTCAACTTCTGCAGACATACTGCAGATTTTTCTCTGTGTAAAACAAACAGAGAAACAAAAAGCTACAAAAGTTGCTTTTCTTCACAAAGTTTGTTGGTCAGGTGCTTTGATGAAGGACTCCCGCAGCTTTTTCTGCTAATTTGTAAAAGTCCAATATGGAGAGACGCTTTTTCTTAGTACCAGACTTAACACTGCTGGATAGACCCATCCCATTCAACATTCTCTCAGCCAAGCAGAATCAGCATTAGAGTTTGGGTTGCAGGTTCCAGCACTTACACGTAGCTCCAGGTCGCAATGCTGCGCTCGTTGATGCGGGTGGGCAGGTTGACCAGTTGGCTGTGGTAGTCCTGCAGGCTGTACGTGCAGAAGGATTCGTCCACACACTGGCTGCTCAGTGACAGGGCCACGCATTGATGAAGGGCCAGCAGACACAGCAGAAAGACACGCAGCTGCAGAACACACAGTCAGCGAGTTTATGTTTTGATGGATTGATGAGTTTCTTATCAGTGAACCCAGACACATCACCAAGGTTTCTATAGCTTCTAAAGGTGGCAAATGTAATACTGGTCTCCTATGATGGGATAGTTTTTGACTTTAGACTTCCTGTCCTACTTTGTAAGTTTTGGCTTCTTACGTTTGTTAAAGATTTTAGCAGAAGCCATGCTCATATTTCTTAAGGAAAAATATTATACAGGTGTCAAATATTCTGTCACCTCTAGGTTGAAAAACATGCAGCGCTACTTTTGCCTTGACATAATTTTGGAAGTTGGTCTGAAGTAGATAAGGTCACCCTATTGAGTTCATCAGGTGTGACTGGGTCCTTTATCTAATTTGTCCACAGAAGGTAAATGGGTCCCACACTGAGCCTGGTTCTGCCAGGAGTCACTTCCTGTTTAAAGATTTCCTCACCACCACTTCACTGTGCCTGTTCATGGTGGGTTGTTGTGGTTCTCTCTCTTACATTGTCTGGCTCTCAAGATTGATCACATACAGCGATGTTACAGGGCTGTTCTTTTCTTTTTTACTGACTTACTTTACTTGAACAACACTCCCTACATTATCAGAGACCCAGCTTTTAATTACTATTATATTAGGAAATCTGGCATAACCTCTTCCTATTGTACAAATTCCTTATTCTGAGCTACTGGTAGATATTGCCAATCAGGTGAATAACATTCCTGTACTGGTCTTTAAAAAATGGACTCATAGAAATGTTGTAGTGGGTTCATACAAATGTTTTTCTTTTTGTAATAGATTCATACACTTAACTTGTGCAGTCAGGATTGCAGATATTTGAACACTGCTATAGATGTCTAATAAAGTAAGTATGTAGAAAATAGGGGTGGGATTTTAAAAATTGATTTTCTAATTCAAATTGATTTTAGTTTGAATAATGCGATATCGATTTTTAAATATAAATCTATTTTGCCAGGAATGCCAGAATCTCAGGTTAAACTATTTCAACAACCACCAAACGGCTAAAACAGCAAATGAGAGCAGGTAAACAGATGTAAACACAAAACACGGCTCATTCATGTCCGCGGACATGCAGTGGGGTGCTGAAAGCTGACATCTCACACATTCAGAAGCTGCCGGTTTGAACCAGCAGCAAAAGAAGAGCAAAAGTACGCTTCATGTTTGAAAAACATTTTCACTGCTCTCTCACAGTGTGCTCAGAGACCAGTTTACCATCAATAATCTCTGTTTTCTGCATTATTTGCTTGCTTTTTACGCACCAGTCTACTGTTGATTGCATGCTGTCACCCGCCGTTTTGTTTTTTGTTTTTTTTTCCAAACCGACCTCCGATAAGAGAGCCTAATTTCTGCGGTTCAATACCAAAGAAATTTAAGCTTTTACCATATATGCTAGATTGCAAAACGCTTGGCTATTTCTCTAATAAAACCTCTGTAACTTTGCTCTGCTTTTCACTTCAGCAGCATCTGGTAATGTTCATATACTGACTTGTGGTTTTCTTCAGTTTTTTAACTACTGCAGAATATTTTTAAGGGCGTTATCTGCTATAAGAGCCAGGCCAGGAAAATCTACTTTATTTTTTTCCGTGTTTTATCCTCAGTCACTTTGACAAAAAGGCATCTGCTGTGATGCTTGCACCTCTAAAGTCTTACAAGTGTCAGCTTTGTTTTTATACATATATATAAAAATATGGATATGTACTGATAAATAATAAGAATTATAATATTTCTGACTGTCTGAGTCAAAATCGAATCAAATCAGTTATAGAAATCTGTGACGATACCCAGCTCTAATAGAAAATGAATGTTGTTTAATTTTACTAACCTGCAAGATTGAATTAAATAGAGTTGAAAGATGTGAAAAGTGTGTTCCTTAAAGCCCGTCTGAGTTTAACGTTGCTGTATGTCAGTCGGCATTACTAAAAACCAAAAAGGCAGCATACTTACCTGGAGCTGTTCCATGGCTTGACTGTTTGGCTGGAGTTAGGTGCAGTGGAGCTTCTTTTCCTTTCTTTGATGGTCACTCTGTCCTTTGGCTTGGAGTCGATCTGTGAACTGTTTCTGGACCTACCTCTATATATATGTGCCCTGTTCTTGGCTGGATTTCTGCTTGCGTATGTGTGTATTGTTGATTGGGTTGTTCACCTAAAAGAGGCTGGGGTAGCTGTGTCTGTGTAGGGGGTTGGGAATATATTAGTTACTGTCATAATAGTTTGCGTACTGTCATTATAATTCAGCCTTGAGAGAGTCATTTTATTCATAAGGACATCAGTCTGTACCAGAAATTTCAGGTAAGCAGGGAGAGGGACGCTTGCTCACGACCACTTTGGCCTCGTGCTAATGGCTGCTTCTATGACTCATCAGCAATTAGACTACAGTATGAGAGAACAAAAAAAGTGAAGTAACTTTTCTGTAAAGTTTTTGACTGTGATTCAGAAGTTCATTTTTAAATCGATTTTTAAATGTAAAAAGCTCAGTAGAAAAAAATGCAAAACAAATCATTTATTAATTCAGTTCAGTTTTATTTATACAGCACCCAGTCACAACAACAGTCACCTCAAGGCACTTTATGTTGTAAGGTAGACCTTACAACATAAAGACCCCACACTAATACATCAAGACAAGTAACTGTCTTGCTGAAGATAAATATTTGCATTAAATTGAAATATGGTATGATATGCTGATGAATGTTTTAGGGAACAAATATCTCCCTCTGTCTCTCTCTGTGTCTCTCTCTCTCTAGAGAGAGAGAGAGAGACACACTCTCTCTCTCTAGAGAGAGAGAGAGAGAGAGAGAGATTTTGTACAACTGCTAGCAGCACTACGGACGATACACACAGCCTCCATTACCGAGACTAACAAGCTACGTGAGATGCTTGGATACAAGTTGAACAGCCACAAGGGGCAGTACCCTCCATGGAGAAGGAGGCTAGAGGCTAAGATCAAGGTAGCACGGAGGGAGGTTAGGTAACTATCGGAGCTGCAGAAAGATGTGATAAAAAAGGTGCCTAAGAATACAGCAAGCTGTTCATACCTGAGGCCTTGGAAACTGCCAAGCAACGACTCACAGCCTTGGCCAGCCGTTTGAAGAGGTACACTAGAGAGATCGAAGGTAGGGGAATAAACCAGCTGTTCTCCACAGAACCAGCAAAGGTGTACTCTCAGTGGCAGGGGAACAGTATGAGAACAGCACCACCAAGGCTGGAGACAGAACAATACTGGAAGAGCATATGGGAAAAGGACGAAAAGCACGCGATTGATTACAAGAAGGCCTATGACTCAATGCCCCACACATGGATCCTGGAATGCCTAGAACTATACAAGATCAACAGGACCCTAAGAGCCTTCATCAGGAACTCAATGGGTATGTGGCGGACAACACTAGAGGCTAACTTCAAGCCCATAGCACAAGTCACCATCAAGTGCGGGATCTACCAAGGAGATGCTCTGTCCCCACTGCTGTTCTGCATAGACCTGAATCCCCTCAGTGAGATCATAGTCGAGACTGGCTACGGATACCGACTACGTGATGGAGCAGTTTTCAGACACCTCCTGTACATGGATGACATCAAGCTGTATGCCAAGTGTGAACGAGACATCTATTCACTGATCCACACCACCAGGATATACAGCAATGACATCGGAATGTCATTCGGACTCGAGAAGTGTATTCGGATGGTAACAAAGAGAGGGAAGGTAGTCAGAACTGAGGGGATCGAACTACCAGAAAGCAACATTGCAGACATAGAGGACAGTTACAAGTACCTGGGGATCCCGCAGGCAAATGGGAACCATGAAGAGGTCGCTAGAAAAGCTGCAACCACCAAGTACCTGCAGAGGGTCATGCAAGTCCTGAGGAGTCAGCTGAACGTAAGAACAAGATCCAGGCTATCAGCGCCTAAGCACTGCCCGTGATCAGGTACCCTGCTGGGATAATTAGCTGGCTAAAGGAGGAGATAGAAGCCACTGACATCAAGACAAGGAAGCTCCTAACCATGCATGGAGGGTTTCACCCCAAGTCCAGCACCCTGAGGCTGTACGCTAAGTGGAGGGAAGGAGGCTGGGGACTGGTGAGTGTCAGCACCACGGTCCAGGAGGAGACAACAAACATCCACGAATACATCAGTAAGATGGCCCCCAACCGACCACGTGAATAGAGATATTCACTGAACATGTGGTCGGTTGGGGCCATCTTAGGCAGCAGAAACCCAAGAATGAGGAGGAAGAGGAGGCAACACCATGGAAGGACAAGCCCCTGCACGGTATGTACCACTGGCAGTTAGCGGAGGTGGCTGATATCCAGAAATCCTACCAGTGGCTGGACAAAGCCGGACTGAAAGACAGCACAGAGGCACTAATCATGGCAGCACAGGAACAATCTTTGAGCACAAGATCCATAGAGGCTGGGGTCTATCACACCAGGCAAGACCCCAGGTGCAGGCTGTGTAAAGATGCCCCAGAGACAATCCAGCACATAACAGCAGGGTGCAAGATGCTAGCAGGCAGGGCATACATGGAACGCCATAACCAAGTGGCCGGCATAGTGTACAGAAACATCTGTGCCGAGTATAACCTGGAAGTCCCGAGGTCAAAATGGAAGACGCCCCCTAGGGTGGTGGTGAAAAAGGTGCTCTTTTGTGCTTATACCATGTAAAAATTGTAAAATAAAAAATGTGATAACATCAAATGAAATAAACAAAAGTCTAGATAGTGACTTTAAAAACCACTGACTAAGAACAGTTACATGTATCAGACCTTCTCAAAAATATTTGCGCTGCTCTTTATGTGCTGGGAATTTTAAACAACAACAAACGACAAAAAGTGGTAAAATGAAAACAGTGCCAATTTCAGATGGTGCCTGCAAAACCCCTGAACAAAAATGGTCACATCAGAGGTATTAGAGCATCTCAAAACAATTTAAATCATTATTGTTCTTTATGTTTTAGATTTTGGTGTGTGGGGAGACATTGACATGTGGAGTTTAAAACACTCTTCATAATATCTTCTAATATGGTCAGTAAATCAGTCAGGCTCTACATCCCAGATAGAACTACAAGACAGCATCAGTACATGTTGAAAATATACCGGGACGAAGTGAATAACATACATGTGTGAGTAAAACCTTAAAAAACTAGAGCATAGAAGAAAGAAAATCAATAGTAAAAGTCAAGAGCCAGATAAAATGAGGAGAAAGCAGAACAGAGAAACAGTTGACAGTGTCGCAGCAGATCCCCATCTCACGACTTCAGCTAGACTGGCAGTGCAGACACATCTCACTCCAAGCTGTCATCTGGTTGGAGAAAGAGCACTGCAGATGTGATGTTGGCTTTTCAAGTGTTGATGAAGAAGTATAGAGTAAATCTGAAGGAACTTCACTTTGTGGATGAAGATGCTGACAGACTAACTATGGTACTGCATGAGGAAGTCAAGAGGGTGGTGAGGGTGGTGCAAGATATGTATGAGGACAGATTGGTGATTACATCAGAGATGTGCTCTGAGCCACTTTTTGTTTGCAGTGATGATGGACAGACTGACAGATGAGCTCAGACAGAAGTGTCTGTGGACTGTGATGTTTGCAAACACGTTGTGATCTGTAGTGAGAATGGGGAGCAGGTGGAGGTATGGTCTTGAAATTCCTATACAGTCTGGAGAGAAGACCATACCTCCAAACTCTCCAAGCCCATAGAAGAAAACAGAATGCAGGGTCGTGGAGGACATGCAGAGAGTTGGTGTGACAGAGGAGGATGCTAGAGATAGGATGAGATGGGATCTCCATAAAAGGAGCAGCAAAATGAAGGTGTAGGTGCTGACCTGTCAATTAAAATTCATCTGCTGTTTGAGCTGTTCAATTTGTATTAAGGCTTCTGGTTTTTTAACATGAACATTGAAATGTTTTGAATGACCTTATCTGTTTGTAATTATAATAAGATAACCGTGTAGCCTTTTTCATGCCTAATTTGCTCTCCTTTTTCTTTAGGAAATTGTACAAGTCGCAAGGGGCTCAATGGCGCATGCTCAGTGCACGAATACACCGGCATTTTCCAGGGCCAAACTGTACACTTTAAGATGACTTCTGTTTGTGGGCATGTGATGAGTCTCGATTTTATTGGTGGGTATCCTCCATGTTAGGTCTTGCTCAGCCTTGATCTAAATTTTCACTGTTTTTTTTCACCTCCTAATTTTACATGGGAGGAGTAATTAAAACAGATTATTAGGGACAGTGTTATAAAATAATACAGTTCAAAACGCCACAACTTATTGGTGTCAGATGATGAAGGGGTTATTTTCTGTTTCTTGAAGCACCATTGTATAGAAAAGCAAAGTATCAATCAGTGTATTGTAGTACACTTCAAAAAACGTTCTGCTCCTTTATATAACTGCAGTGATCAAGTGATATGAACTGTGTGGCTGATATTGGTCCACAGCAATAGTGTAGTGAATGTGAAGGATGTTGCACTTTTTCTTTATTTTCCAGGGAAATATAACAACTGGGACAAAGTAGACCCTGCAGAACTCTTTAGTAAAGCTCCTACTGAAAAGAAGGAAGCCAACCCTAAACTCAACATGGTCAAGTTTCTTCAGGTAGGTTGACCCATTAATTGGCTTTACAATACATTGGTACTAGTTGTTATGTGATTTCTTATTTTAATCAGATTAGAGTCTGGACTTTGATTAGTCACTCCAAAACCTATTTGGCTTTTTTTTAGCTGTTCAGATGTAGACTTACTGGTGTATTATTATGTTATCGATCTTGATGTAGTGTCTTTCCCTAATATAAAGTGCCTTGAATGGTTTTGGATCATTGTCCTGCGGAATAAGCCAACTGAGCAATACTTTTGAAGTTTTGAAGTTGGAGTTCAGTTGTAGGTTTTTTTTTCCATGTGTGGATAATAGCGCTCACCATGGTTCACTTGAGTCCCAGAGCCTGAGAAATGACTTTGTTTCTTAGTGCCACAATCAAAAAAAAAAACCATTGTGTTACTTTTTGAGATCTTTTAGCCTACTTGGTTCTATTTAAAAGATCTCTTGATTCAGTAGATCTGGCAGTAATCAGGCTATGTGGCTAATCAAATTAAACTCAGCTTTCCAAAATGTAGTTAATCACATTTAATTCACTATCAACAAACGGGCCAGGTAGATTTGATAGATTTTGTTCCCTTAATAAATGAAATCATCATTTTAAAACTGCACTTTGTATTTATTTCAGGTTTTCTCTTTCTAATATAATTTTTTTGAAGATTTGAAACGTGTGACAGTTGCGCAGCATACTAACAAATTTGGGAGGGTGCAAATATGTTTTCACTGCACTGCATTGTTAACCCTAAGTTTGTGGTATCATGTCAGGTTGAAGCCAGAGGCAGTGACTGTGTGGTTTTGTGGTTGGACTGTGACAAAGAAGGAGAGAACATATGTTTCGAGGTAATGCTGGTCACCACATCTGTTTCTTATTAGTACTCTCTACTCTCTATTAACATAAAGCTTTCAAACTTTTTGATAAAACTTATAGTTGGAGCTGGATCAGATGGCCTACAGCCATCCTTTAGTGACCCTGGTACATGCTCAAGCTGCTGTCATTTAATTTTGTGTGCTCTTTCCAGTTTTGTCCTGTTCGTGTTCTTGATCTTTTTGTGCTGTTTGTTTCTGTGTTCTGCCTCACCTGTAATTCTCTTCAAGGTGCTGGATGCCATTCAGCCAGTGATGAATAAGGGAAGTGCCAAGAGTGTTTACCGTGCCAAATTCAGCTCCATTACTGACACTGACATCTGGAATGCTATGAACCGCCTTGGAGAGCCCAATCGCAATGAAGCTCTGTCAGTAGATGCACGGCAAGAGCTGGATCTGCGTATTGGCTGTGCCTTCACCCGGTACACTGCTCTATTCACCCACACACAGCTGTCTACTGATGTAGAAGGTTTCAAAATTACAATTCAAATAAATATCACCAGGGTGATACTGGAACCTCGTTGTCTCATCTCTCTATATACTGTACTGTATGTAGCAGAGATGACAATAAAGTTTACTTTGACTTTGACTTTGATTTCTCACGTAAGCTCAGAATTGTGTGATTAATCAAGCAGAAGAGGAAGGTTAGTTAAATACCACACTTTCAAACTGCACTAATTTTAAAAAAGGGTCCCAAACTTAAAATGCCACAGAGCACTGTTTTTGTGTGATTTCACCTCCATCCAAAGCTTAGTTCATCTGGTCAGAAGTTTATGAAATTCCAAAATCTTTGAAAACATGGTTGATTACAGCTGATCAAAGATATTTATACTGTTCATTTAAGGTTTTTTTTTTCTTGACTAAACTATTTTTCAGGTTCCAAACAAAGTATTTTCAAGGGAAATATGGCAATCTAGACTCTTCGTTAATCTCCTTTGGTCCGTGCCAGACCCCAACACTTGGCTTCTGTGTGGAACGCCATGACAAGATCCAGTCCTTTAAACCAGAGACTTACTGGGTCATCCAGGCAAAGGTAAACCATGACCTCAGTTTCCTGCCACACTGTCAAAGATTCCTTTCTTCTGTGCGGTATTGACAGAAGTGATGTGCTTTGTTCAGGTTTTTAAAGGAAAGGAGAGTCCACTGACACTGGACTGGAACAGAGTTAGGGTCTTTGACAGAGAGGTGGGTCAAATGTTTGTCAACCTGGCCAAGACATCCAGGGAGGCGCAGGTGAGTGCAAAAACCAGACTTTGTGGTGTGTAGATAATATTTTATTATTGTACGTGTGCTGTCTGACATTGTGAAGGTCATGATTATTATACACCAAATATTAAATTAACTACAAAGACAAACGTCTGCTTTATAAAACATTTTCCACTAGCTGGGCAAGTCCCAGTCAATCTGAATTATAATAAATTTAGGTCAGCTTGCTTAAGCAGGTGTCTGCTCTCTCTCACAGGTGGAGTTGGTGAGTAAGAAGGAGAAGACCAAGCAGAGGCCTCAAGCCTTAAACACAGTGGAGATGTTGAGAGTGGCTAGTTCTGCCTTAGGTATTTACATATGTATATTTACATTTACAGTTATTTATATTTACTTTTTCATCAGCTGTCATTTCTCCTGAGCATAGAAATACACTGAGGGGATGGGTTGTGGTTTTTCATGAGTCATGGATAGGAAAAACAATTATAGTTTTTTTTCTTGTTTTGGTTTGTTTAATCTTTATGAAGTTTGAACTAAGAATGTTAAGCTTGATTAGATGAAACTGACTCAAATATAATTGAACACGTTTGGTTCCCCGGTGATTCTAAATTGATGCAGGATGTGTTTTATGGATATGTGGTGTAGTGTAAAGTATTTTGAGTGATCGGTATAGGTTATATGGTATAGGATATCCTAGGTGTATCTACTAGGAGGCTGAGGGGTATCCACTACTTTTAGCTACTGTGTTACGCAGCATGAGTTAAAGTATAATCAAATGTGCTTTATAAATAAAACTGTTATTGCCAATCGCCGCTTTACACAGCGTCCCAACATCTTCGGAATTCGGGTTGTGAATATGGCTGCTATAACACTGACAGTTGTTCTGATCTTTGATTATTATGTTTGCAATAATAAAATGATACTGTCTTTATATTTGATCCTTGTACTTTTAATATTGTTTCAATGAAAGATAAGGGTCATATTGTACTGGAAAACCCACCTTACACTTTATCCTTTGTGATCGAGAGGAACAGTCACTGAACTGGAGAGCATCTTCTGTTCTATTCTTACCTTATATCTAAACTTATCATAAAAAGTCTTTTGAATGGAATTTGTATTCACAGGAATGGACTCAGGTTTTCTATTGTTTTAATGTTTAATGAGTTTAACCATCACACTCAATACTTATGTGATATAAGATATCTCAACGCATTTCTCTGTTAGATGATGGATTTCTTTGTACTTACTATATGTGGCATGAAAGACTGCTGGATGTGCCCTTGTGGCAGCGCAGGTTGATGAGTCTGTTAGAGAAGATGCTCCACTGCCTGTCCAGTAAATGGTGCAGATGGTGATCTGGGTTATACATAGATGGATAAGAGTTTGTTTAGTGACAGCCTCTATGCCATAGTTTCAAGTGTGTCCAGTTTGCAGCCAATCACATCCAGCCTTCCTCATCGGTGTACTCTGTCTGCTGGAAGAAAAAATGTGAAAGAATTAAAGAGAAAAAGGATGTGATATTATGTTTCAGGCATGGGTCCCCAGCATACTATGCAGATTGCTGAGCGCCTATATACACAGGGCTACATCAGCTACCCACGTACCGAGACGACCCACTACCCAGCGAACTTCGACCTGAAGGGAACACTGAAGCAGCAGACCAACAACCCCCTCTGGGCAGAAGAGGTGAATACATTCATTCAAGGCTACTTATATGTGTATACATAAAGTGATTCATTCAATTCAGTTCAATTCAATTCAATTCTATTCACACAACCCCAAATCACAACAACAGTCACATCAAGGCAATCCTACAGTAGTACAAAGAAAGAGCCACTTAGAAATTAATGTGATTGAAAATGATAAAAGGTTTTTTAATTTTTCATCAGGTAAAAGCTCTGCTTTCAACTGGAATAAACCAACCCAGGAAGGGCACTGATGCTGGAGATCATCCACCTATTACTCCCATGTGTGCTGCCACGGAAGCAGAACTAGGTGAGCAATACAGGCAAATAACTGAACAATATCACCTCTTTTTATGATACACCTCTATTTATATAGGGCATGCCTTCAAGGAGCAATGAGCAATATTGTAGACATATTTTCTGTTAGTCAATCTAGGAAATGTTAGGTTAATAAAGAGTTTGAATATTCAAACTGACATGTTAGGATGTCTGATGGTTATTATAGTTAAAATATTATTATAGTTAAAATAAAAAATATCCTTTGTTGTAGAATTTGTGAATTTGGTTTAAAAAAGCAATTTGTCACAAATTGATGAGGGTTTGGGCATTTTTATTGAGGCGAGTCAACAGATTTCAAAAGCAACCTGTGCACAAAGCTTGTCATCATGTAGAAGCATTAGGTGCTCTCAAATCTCACAAATGATAGTAGACGAAACTACACACACGGGTTATGCTTAGTGTCTCTTTATTTTGACAATAATCTGCAGTTTTTTGGCACCCAGCCACTCCGTCTGTCTGCCAGCATCCTCTGGTCCATCTCACTGTGGGAACAGACATCTGTTCCCACAAAAAGACATTTCCCTCATTAACGAAGTCCCGTACACCTGTTGCCGCCCCACCTCCGTGCCGCCCAGAGAGCTCACTGTGTCACCCCTCCTCTGCAGCAGGCCAGCAAACCACGCCCCCGCCACAATGGCATGTTGTATAAAAATGGCTTTGAATGCTCTGGGGGAGTGCTATATGTAAGAATCAGTCCATTTAACTTGAACTCTTAAATTCTCTCTAGCACAGGGGTGGGCAATTAATTTTCCCACAGGGCCACTGCATGACTAACTGGTAGATGGCAGCACCAATAAGCTGAACTCAGTTTTTTTTACAAACTGTTACTATTAAGATTAGATGTTACAAATATTCAACAAAAATGAGCAACAGGCATAGTAAAATCAATAACTGTGTGAAAAAATGTCCTGAAAGTGGGTCAGCTGACCTTTAAAAAATTAATTAATTAAACAAGAATTTTTATTTTCAATATTTACATACACACTATTCCCTGCCTGCTAGCATACTAGACCCTGCTGTTATGTGATTGTCTCAGAGGCATCTTTACACAGCCTGCCTCTATCGACTTCGTGCTTCACTTTTAAGTTGTGCTGTACTGTGTACTGTGCTGCCACCATTAGTGCCTCTGTGTTTCAGTTTAGTTTTCTCCAGGTGTTAGTAGGATTTTTCAATATCAGCCACTTCTTCTGTCTGCCAGTGGTACATGCCATGCAGGGGCCTGTCCTTCGATAATGGTTTCACTTCTTGCTTCTCTTCGTTCATTAGTCACCTCCTCTCCATGAATGCCTCCATCGATGCCAGGTGTGAATGACACATTGTCTTATTGACAATGGTCACAGCTGATCATGTGCTTGGTGAATACCACAGACAGCAGAAACCCAAGAATGAAGGGGAGCAAGAAGAGAAACCATTATCGAAGGACAGGCCCCAGCATGGCATGTCCCACTGGCAGACAGAAGAAGCCAGTCTTGTTAATGATCTGGCTGAGGGGGTTCAAGCTTATGCAGAACAACAGTGGGGACAAGGCACCTCCTTGGTACATCCCGGTCTTGGTGGTGACTTGTGCTATTGATTTGAAGTTGTCCCTGTTGAATTGCTGATGAATCTTAGGGTCCTGTTGATCTTGTATATTTCTAGGCATTCCAAGATCCATGTGGAAGGCACTGAGTCATAGGCTTTCTTGTAGTCAATCCAGGTAGTGCACAGGTTGGTCAGTCTGGCCTTACAGTCTCAGGCAGCTGCTCTTTCTACTAGGAGCTGGTGTTTTGCCCCTCTGGTGTTTCCTTTCTGTGTCCTACTCACGTACTGAGCCATGTGCCTTTTCATCTTAGCCACCATGATGCTTGACAGGAGCTTCCATGTGGCACTGAAGCAGGTTATTATATTAAAGGACTCGTCCCATCCCAGTAACAAACTGTTTCAACTTCTGCAATCAGGCAGAAGGTTCTGCACCATGGGGGCAAAAATCACGAGACTCTAGTAGCTTCTGTCCTCTGGTCCTAAATCAGAACGTGCCCCCACTCCCCTCACAGTATCCATAAGTGACTGAAACAGGACCTTATATCGTATTCTTGTCACAGAACTTTCATGGTCGTATTTCATATCATATCTGATTCATTTTTATGTTACACGCTGCTACACTGATCATGCTGCTTCACTACTGTGTATACTACTCTGGTCACTTGTTTTAATTGCACTGCTCTGTCAATACATTACTGTGCTAATATGGCACAAGACACACTGTTCTAAAAATTATTTGAAATGGAATAACCCAACATCTAACAGTGTGAAGTTATTACAGTGACTTACCCGTAGAATATTAGAATAGTACATCAATAACTATGTGTGCCCAAATGTGTTCTTTTCTTCCCACAGGAAGTGATGGCTGGCGGCTATATGAGTACATTACCCGGCATTTTATTGCCACTGTAAGTCAAGACTGCAAGTACCTACAAACCACTATAGAGTTCAGCATTGGCACAGAGGCTTTCTCAAGTAGTGGAAGAACCCTTATATCACCAGGTAAACATAGATGATTGTTTTGCAGAATTTTGCAGTACTTACCTGCAGTAAACCATTGCATTGTATTAACATCATTGTTTGCTTAGTGTATGGAGTAATTGCTTGTGACTATGTAGCTGTCAAAGGTGCCTTATGACATCATAAACTTTGCTTATAGCCAGACTCTGTGATTGCATGACCTTTTGGTGTAGACATGATACAGACCACATGGTGGCACTATTCAGATGGAGTTTTTAGGATTTGACACCTGTCTATATTTTGTGGTTCTTCATAACTATTTTAGAATACAGCTGTAAATAATGTCAGCAGTGAGTCCTTAATCAACTTTCTGAGTCCGTGAACGATGGCCTGACATTGTGCTTTAGAGCTGCTTGATTAAGAATTTACTTCTTCATTAAACATAGTCTCACCCATACTTCTTACCCAGATGCAGGAAAACAGGCCCAAACCGCAACAGTATTTCCCTTTCTTCCAACAAAATTTTTATCATTTAAACGTGCAGTCATGTGGAAGAAAAATTTACATGAGTCTATGCATCTCAGGCTTGAGTGTTCTTTTTGCAGAGCAGTACTTTGTTCCCCCATAGTCTAGTCTCTTTGCTGATATGATGAGTGACAAGAATCCTGCAGAAATGTTTTTTGTTAATGTTGTGTACACTTCCTTTAAACATGTCTTGGGAAGATCAAACCTTAATAGATCTTTACATTAAGAAAGGATCTATTTGTCTACTCCTCTCACTTGTATAACAATCAGATTATGGCTTAGATCTTCAGTGCAGAGATTTGTGAACATTAAAGAATTACCACACCTGCAGCAAGCTAACCCTTGCTAAATGTGCATTTTGTTTTCAGGTTACACGACTGTAATGCCATGGCAGGGCATCCCTCTGGAAGAGTCCATACCAGTATGTGAGCGTGGAGACACTTTCTCAGTAGATGAGATCAAGCTGATAGAAAAGCAAACCAGCCCACCAGACTACCTCACTGAGGCTGAACTCATCACCCTCATGGAGAAACATGGCATTGGTATACTTGAGCACTTAAATACTTTTTAAATAATTTAAGCGACAAGCTGCCTGTGCACATTATTTAATTTAAACTCAGCTGTTCGCTTAGATGGAACAGCCGGTCTGTGTCCAGGAAATGGACATGCTGTGGGTTATCACTTCATGTCTGGTCATATTTTAATTGTGTGGTGGGTTTCTGCCTTGCTTGTGGGAAGCAAGGCAGAAACGGACTGCAGATGCCAGTCACCCAGCCTGTCATCTCTATTGCATGGATGATTCATTAATCTTTCTGCTCATTACACATGTTTATTATATCTTTGAGGACAACCTTTGAGGACTTCATGCATGACAGCAGTTCTTTGGCTGGAAATTCTAAAAACAGTTTTATAGATGTTGGTCTTTGTCCTCCCTCCAGGTACTGATGCTAGTATCCCAGTCCACATCAATAACATCTGCCAGAGGAACTATGTGACAGTTGAGAGTGGACGCAAGCTGAAACCAACCAACTTAGGCATAGTCCTGGTACATGGCTACTACAAGATAGGTCATTTGCTTAAGTTACCTTTGTATTCTCTTACTCTAATGAATTTGTGCTTGGTCAGTAGTGGAGGGTTTCTGGAACATAGCTGATTTATCTTTGGATACTATGGCAACTAATGCAGGTACTTGAATATAATCAAGTACCTGCAGGATATAGGACCAGACAGAGTGGTTTATAGAGCTAATAAAATACAAGATTATTATTAATGCAAATTTAATTGTGTGTTTTTCAGATGCAGAACTGGTGCTTCCCACTATACGCAGTGCTGTGGAAAAGCAGCTGAACCTTATTGCGCAGGGTAAGGCCAACTACCAGCAGGTCCTACAGCACGCCCTGGATATCTTCAAGAGGAAGTTTCACTACTTTGTTGACTCCATTACCAGTAAGTCCAGTGAAACCACAGGAACGCAGTGTCACAAGTTCCTTGAAGGGATTATCTGGTACAAAGCCTGAAGGACGTTATTTTCTGTGATCCCATCCATACATTTTCTAAACCAATTGTCTAATTCAAAGTTGTGCAGTAAAGCCTGGCTCACCAGTCTATTACTGAGTGGTAGCTGTGGCTCAGAACAGGTTGTTCGCTAATCTGAGGAAATGGTGAAGTGGCTAGTGACCTCACATTGAATCTTTGAGTAAGAAAACCGTGCCATATTAAAACTGTTTTAAGTCAGATGGAAAAGATCTCAGAGCTTTAAACAGGCTGATTTCTGCTAAATGGGTCGAACATGGCAGGGACTGGGTAACAGTGCTGTAATTACAGTTTTACATCAACAAGAAACATGTGACCTGTGAATGCAGAGGAGACATATTATTAAAGCACACTGCAGGTTCCAGTTTCTTGTATGCAGCTGAAGCTCAGACTTTATGTGTTATGTTTTCCAGACATGGATGAGTTGATGGAGGTCTCCTTTTCTCCCATTGCTGCTACTGGGAAGCCGCTGTCCCGCTGTGGCAAATGCCACCGCTTCATGAAGTACATCCAGGTGAGCAGTCAAAGCTACTAAACCCCGTCTGAAGCATTTGAAGACAGATTGAATTATCAAGACTGTTGGAGCATGATTGTACAAGAAAATCCTAACACTATAGTGCTCAACATCTGTAGATGTAAAATGCAAAAATTTCTCTGCAGTTCAAATTCTTTCAACATGATTCACAGCCTAAAATATTATTGTCTGGGTTTAAGGACAAGGACTTTGGAAATCCTGCCTTTTTGATATTGTGGCATTTTTGAATCATCTAAGAAATTAACCATTGCAATTCTAATTCACAGCCACATGGCTGGGATTTAGACACGTGAGTCTGCCCTCGGTGCTTTTGTCATTTAAAGTAATAAATGACTATTTATTTATCCTGTGTGGACCACTCACTGTGGCCTTGAGAATTAAGCTCATGTGCTTCCTTTATTACCATCTCTGTCCGATGATCGAAGGACTTTTAAGTTCATGAATGAATCATGAAGCTGCAGTTCTGCTAATTGTCACTGTATGAGATATATGAGCAATGTACAAACACAGTGGTCTTCATTAGCCTTTTTCTCCAGGGACTACATAAGACGAGCAAGTAAACAAAATTTTGTTTTTGTATTTTTGTCTTCTTTGGAGTTTAGAAAATGCCTTTAGTGTGTCTTTTCGCCATAACTTTTACTGTTGGGGAAAAAAAACACATCAGGACACATTGGTATAATTCTATTTTTCATAGGGCAGTAAACATGGTGCACAACAGTTAAGCAGCTTTTATACTGAAACGTATTATCAATGTTATCATTGTGCACTGCACAGAGGCTGCTGCTTTGTGCTGATGGTGTTATTTCTTACACACTAGAGTCATTCAATACTTGATCTGTATGTTCCACACAAGACTGAAGAGGACTCATATATATATATATATAATAGCTAAGCATGAAGCGGCGAAGACATAGATGTGTGTTTTCAGACTTGCTTCCTGATTCTGCTGTCACTTGAGTGTGAAAGTAGATGTCTTGTGCAACCAGTTTGTTTGTTTGTGGTTTTTTTTTTTTTTTTTTTTGTTGTTGTTTTTTGGGGGGGCGGGGGGGGGGGGGGGGGGGGGGTTGCAAGTAATTCTGGGACTTGGGACCGCACTGGGTCAAACTTGCCTGCAGAAATGTGGTGCGAGCATCTGAGTGCACTGACATTAATCTAACTTGTTACTTGATGAATGATATTGATCTGAAGTGGTCTTTAGCCACTTTATGGTAAAATGTGTAACTGCCCATGAGTGGCAGTGAGTGATTCTTAAATGAAATGAAGCAAACATGTGCATGCAGGCCAAGCCCAGCAGACTCCACTGCTCTCACTGTGACGAGACCTACAGTCTTCCCCAGAATGGAGCCATCAAGCTTTACAAGGAGCTCCGGTGTCCACTGGATGACTTTGAGCTTGTGCTGTGGACTTCAGGGGCGCGGGGAAAGAGCTACCCCCTGTGCCCCTACTGCTTCAGCAACCCGCCATTCAGGGACATGAAGAAAGGTAAGGCAGAATGGGAATGTTATGTTAACCACTGCCCACCAACCATATTTGGCTAGCATGAGCCTTGAAACCCTCTAAGAATCAAACTAATCCGTAATATAATTTTCTGGTAAATGGACTGATTCTTTTATATAACGCTTTTCTACTCTCCTGGAGCACTCACAGAGCTTTATACAACATGCCACATACACCTATTCACACAAGCACTTCTATACATTAAGTGCTTCCTAGGTAACATTCATGAAGCATCGGAAAGCAACTTGGGGTTAGTATCTTGTCCAAGGATATTTGGCATGCAGACTGGGGGAGCCAGGGATCAAACCACCAACCTTCCGATCAGTGGAAGACCTGCTCTACCTCCTGAGCTACATTCAACCTGAAAATCATTTAATCAAGATGGACAATGCTCAACTTTAAACAATTCAAAAATACAGAGTTGCTTCTTTCTTTTAACACTAAAAGGTTAGCATGGTCAATCAAGTATGGTCAAAAAAGCCGAGAGAGACGGGGCATCAGGCAGCCACAGTGAAGATTAGGGAAGGGAACTAAGAACCAGATGTTGTAGAGAACTGGTTCCCATTATTTCAGTCTGCTTGCCCATTGATTCTGCTTTATCAATTACACTTCCACTTGCATTTGCGCTGAAATCAGCTGAGCTCTGAAAGTTTTTTAATAGTATTTTTTAAACCTTTACACATTCACCTAAAAATGCAAGAGCTTATCGGTTCGATCCTGGGGGTGTTAGGAAGGACATCCATGTTAAAAATGTGCCAAATAAAACATGCAGAGCCACCTGCTGTGGCAGCCCCTTGTGAGCAGCGGAAAGTAGTTTGTAAGAGTGTTTCATTTTGCAGAAATACCTTTTTGAAGGTGAAGGTCCAGAGTAGGGCTGGGCCATATCATACCGTTCACTTTAATACCGGTATAATGTTGGGCAACGATAAGAAAATGAAATATCGCGATAGAATATGGGTAAAACGCGCATGCGCAGTGCCTTTGTTTTCATACGCACATGGCAGAAAAAGCATGGCAGCGACGGAGAATGAGAAGGGCGAAAGCGGATCGTTGAATGAAACGGATGAACCAGAATTGGTTTGTAAAAATGCTGCAACTTCAGTGGTGTGGAACTGGTTTAGCTTTCGTCAGATACACAACAAAGCACTATTTTTAGTAGAGCATGCTAGCGGGCCGTTGTTATTACCGTGTTTTTTGGAAAATACGGCACACTTAAAATCAATCCTTTGATTTTTCAGAAAATCGACAGCGCCCCTTATAATCCCGTGTGCCTTATGTATGAATTCTGGTTGTGTTTACTGACCTCGAAACGATTGTATATGGTACACGGCGCTCGCAAATCTGTCAAATGTTTTAGTACGACTTTGCTAAGCTACGAAGCCGCACCGCTTGATGGATTGTCGGAGCATTACAGCTACCGTGGTCAGGAGCCTCGCGGAGTGATACGTACTGTGCTTCAACATAATATTACCGTATTGTGTGTGTATAACCTTTTTTTAAGTTTTGTGGATATTATACATGGTTATGCTGAGGATATGTCGGCCAGTTTCCACTGAAAATGCCTTTAACTTTAATGCACATAAAAAACAGCTGCTTGTTTAAGTGAAAATACATTGATGGTTTGTTTGGGTTTTTTTGCACTAATAAAGTTGTGGAGTTGTAAAGTATTTTGTCTAGTGTCAATTATATCGTCAGTTATATCGTTATTGCAAATTTTCAAATGTATATCGTGATAAATATTTTTGGTCATATTGCCCTGCTCTATTCCAGAGTACTTAAACTAGGCGATCTGTACTATAGTAGTAGGATTACTGCCTAGTCCTATTTAAGCATACTGTGCCCTGGTCCTCTTCTTGAGGTGGGTCTGGGGGTGGTTCAGCTGAACTCAAGCACATTACACTTATATTATCTATCCATGAAGCCAGATAACACTCACCAATTAGACTGTAGGATTGTCTTAAAGACATAAAGACCTGTATGATCTCTAATTTTCTTCTTCTAAAGTCACATAAAACTGAGGTTATTGTACTTGCTCCTAAAAATCTCAGACATATGGTATTTCTAAGATTGTACCAACACTGTCTTAACAACAGTTGCCTCTGTAAGATTGCTGTGTTAAATAGTTAATTAATGTTTTAGGCATGTTTGAGGACAGTATGTCAATTCTTCTAACATGCTCCAATAAAACCACAGAATGAAAGGGAGACTGAGAGAAAGGGAGGAAACTACAAGATATTTACATGCTGGTTATCCCTTCATTGGAACTGAAGTTGGCTGTGTAATGAATGAATAATTGAAGGAGCTCAATACACACAACACAATACATACAATACACGCACTACTGTCTTAGGAAAAGCGACCCTGTTTCTTTGTGCTTTCTGGTCTCATGGGCCCCTCTGACACTGTGGCGCTGTCTGCTTTTCTCAGGTATGGGATGCAATGAATGTACCCATCCATCATGTCAGCACTCTCTCAACTCGTTGGGCATTGGACAGTGTGTGGAGTGTGATAGTGGAGTTTTAGTGTTGGACCCCACATCTGGACCAAAGTGGAGGATGGCCTGTAATAAATGCAACGTGGTGGTGCACTTCTTTGAACATGCACACAAAGTGCAGGTAAGAAAATTATTGTCTTACCTACCTATTGTCTTACTTTATTATTGTCTTATTATTGTCTATTATGGACTGGCACGTATAGATGTTTTTTAACTGACCACACTCTATACTACAAACAGGTAACGTTCAACCTTTCTCACATATTCATACAGCACTTCATTCTATGCACTTACATTCTTTATTGCCATTGCATCCTCACCTACTGCCAAGGTAGAATCGTCATTTCGTAATACCCATGTTGTTTGTCTGTGGGAGAAAGCCCATTGTAAGTACAGAGAGCATGCAACCTGCTCACAGAAAGGTCAAACTGGGATATTTTCAGTTTTCTCCATACAAGCATCTTTGATCTGTAGCATTACTGAAACCGAGGAAAGTATGAAACAGTACCCCAGTTCCTTGATTTATTTATTTTTGTTAATGCTTTTTTCTCAGGTTGCTCAGGAGAGCTGTGATGTCTGTGATGCCTCTCTGGTTGCAGTGGACTTTAACAAGACTCGCACTCCTCTTCCTGCCAGTGAGACCCAACACACTGGCTGTGTTTTTTGTGATCCAGTGTTTCAGGATTTGGTGGAGCTCAAGCATGCCACCATGCGGCATTCCATGCACCGTGGTGGGGGTGGGAGAAGAGGAGGACGGGGACGTGGACGTGGACGTCGTGGCAATGCTAAAAAACCTAAAGATAAAATGGCTGCCCTAGCTGCTTATTTTGTATAGTTGCTGTGTGTATTGTGTCCTTTTGCATGTCATTACATGAACTGGTTTTCTTCTGATAATGAATCTAAATATGGTAAATGGCCTGTATTTGTATAGCGCTTTACTTAGTCCCTATTGAACCCAAAACACTTTACACTACATTCAGTCATCCACCCATTCACACTGGTGATGGCAAGCTACATTGTAGCCACAGCTGCCCTGGGGCGCACTGACAGAGGCGATGGTGCCGGATACTAGCGCCACCGGGCCCTCTGACCACCACCATTAGGCAACGGGTGACGTGTCTTGCCCAAGGACACAACGATCGAGACTGTCGGAGCCGAGGCTCGAAACGGCAACCTTCCGATTACAAGACAAACTACCAACTCTTGAGCCCACATAAATATACATTACAACAACTGGTATTTTTTTTTAATCATTTTTCCCCATTTTGTTAAGTGCTTTGAGTGGTCAGGTAAAGTAAAAAAAAAAGAAAAAAAAAAGCACTATATAAGAACTAGAACCATTTGTCATTGTTACTAAGCACCTAAAAGACACATTCACAGAGTCACACATGACTTTATTCTATGCACTTTTTATCTATTGTTCACACTTAAAGCCGCCACAACAAAAATCACATAAAGGCACTTTATATTGTCAGGAAAAGGCCCTACAATACTACAAAGAAAACCCCAACAATCATATCACCCCTATGAGGAAATGCTTTGGCGAAAGAAGAAAAACTCCCTTTTAAAAGGAAGAAACCTCCAGCAGAACCAGGCTGCACCAATAAGCTTAACTAAATTCATCTCAATATTAATTTTAACTTTATAAACTGCTACTGGCATTGTAAACGGGCTAACATTTTGTCATTATTTAATCAGCATTCTCCAAAACAATTGTGAAAAAGTTTGTCTATTATTCTTTTAACTAACCAGTTGTTATTTTACATGTAGTTTAATTACTTGATCTTCATTTAAACTATTTCACTGCAGATTTTCCTCTTTGAAGAATTTTTCACATAAAAGGAAGGTATAATTACAGAATAAAATTATAGCAGTCTTACATTACTAATGTGTTTAAGTACTGCTTTTGGCAAAATGATGATACAACATGGGAACAAATTCATGACTAGGTGTAGCAGATTAATGGCCAACCAACAGACTTAACACACATGACATGCATGCTGCTAATTGGGGGTAATTGACTCATTCAGTGAAAGGGGTGTGTTCAAATTAATAGCAGTGTGGATTTCAGGTCATTCAATCTGTGAAGAAATGGGTGTCAATTAAGGCCCTTATTTAAGGAAGGAAGGCAGCAGCTGTTGTACCTGCTGATTTTAGCCCTTGCTCAGTGAGTAAAATGAGTTGTTCCAGACATTGCACTGGGGGAGAAAGAACTTTAATCAAAAGTTGATTGGAGAGGGGGAAATAATTGGCTGCTCAGCTAAAAAGATTTCAAATGCTTTGAAATGGGAAAGAAAAAGGAATACTACCATCTGCCTAGATGATAGAATAACAAGAATGGCAAAGAAGCATCCAATGATCAGCTCCAGAGAGATCAAAGAAGATCTCCATTTACCTGTGAGTACTTTAACAATCAGAGGATGCCTATGTGAAGCCAAATTATTTGCAAGAAACTCTCGTAAAAAGTATTGAAAAGGTTACAGTTTGCCAAAGAACACACTGACAGGCCCAAAGAGAAATGGCGCAATATTCTATGGACAGATGAAAGCAAGATTGTTCTTATTGGGTCTGAAGGTTGCAGACAGTTTGTGAAACGACCCCAAACACTGAATACAAGCCACAGTACACTGTGAAGACCGTAAAACAAGGAGGTGCAAGCATAATGGTTTGGGGATGTTTCGCATACTTTGGAGTGGGGCCCATTTATCACATAACAGGCACCATAGACCAGTTTCAGTACCTAAAAGTACTGGAAGAGGTCATGTTGCCTTATGCGGAGAAAGAAATGCCCCTAAAATGGGTGTTTCAGCAGAACAATGACCCCAAACACACCAGCAAGCAGGTAACATCCTGGTTGAGGACCAAAAAGAGCCCAGCCCAATCCCTGGACCTCAATCTGATTGAAAATTTGTGGTGTGACCTCAAAAATTCTGTTTTTGACGCAAAACCCGAGAATACAGAAAATCTGTGGAATGTGGTCCAGTTAGCCTGGGCTGCAACTTCTGTTTGCAGGTGTCAAATGTTAGTTGACTGTAAATATTCCAGTTTGTAAATGAAAATACACACTGCTATTTTTTTTAATTTTTTTTTTTGAACAACCTAATCCTTTTCTTCATTTTAAGTAAAAATAAAGAAAAGAAATAATTGTTCATGGTTTCATTTGAGATTGAATTTGCATAGCACAACATGGACCTTTTCCTCTATTTTAAACACACTGCTGTTATGTTGTACATAACTGTACCTAGGACACCTGGGTCAAGTGATGTTTTGTTTTGTTAATGCTACAAACTATCTTTTGAGGCTAAATGGAAATCTTCTAAATCAGCAAGATGCCATTTCCTCTGCAGCTTACACATCGTCTGCTTTAAGATGTGCATTAGTTATTTCCAGGATATCAAGTATTCTAATTTAAGGCTTTTTCAGGAGAGCTACCTTATCCAGAGTAATATGCAGTGTAAATCCTATTAAAAAGACAATCGACTTCTGTGGGAGTAGTTCAGGTAGCTTGCTCTCCACAAAGATAACACTGGATTAATTATATTCTTAATCTTAGTTACAGCACTCTCAATGGGACATCTACTGGGAACTTTCCTCCCTAGATAACACCCAGCACAAACAGCAATAACTTAAATCGAGTTGAATGCTACATCTTATCAAACAAAGTGGACAAGAAAGCAGCTCGGATGTGTTGGCTGGCAGTAGCTCAGGAGGTAGAGCAGATCACCTATTAAATTGAAGGCTTGACCCCTGTTTGCATCCTTGGCATGATACTAACCCCAAGTTGCTCTCCAATGCATTTGAGTGTGAATGTTAGAAGCACTTGCACAGCAAAACAAGTGCTTGTGAGAATAAGGCAAGTTGTGTAAAGTGCTGTTCTCAGAGTAGAAAAGCACAATATAAGAACAAGTCCTGAAAAGGGGGGGAATCAAAAGTGTGACAATGTGTTTCTTATGTCATTTTATTACAAATTATCATTCAATCATTTATTGGAGACAACCATTATATAGCATTAAAAGTCAGTGTTTCATAAAAAGCAGTTAAAGTTTAAGCTTTGATCCCATAAATATGCACTGAGGTTTTCATGTTCTGTTAGTGGATTAAAAGATCATTCATCTCTCGCTGCGCAGCAGGACTATGAGTACAAGGAGGACGATCAGTCTTCATCTGCATCATCAAAGGCAACGCCAGTCGCTTGCTGCTTTCTGCAAACACACATGGACAGTGGCTTGTTTTCACTCACATCAGTAGCATCACTGCTCTATTGAAGTCCTGTGAGAGACACCATACTTTTTAACCCCTGGGTTGATGAGTGAGGACCCTGGAAGTCTTCTCTTCATGGTCATTGCTGGAGCGCTGCTCTGCTGCTGCCAGGGCTCAAACTCTAAAGGAGAACAGTTTTGCATTAATGAAAACGTTTGCCCAATTACCTTTTTAAGCATGACATTTACATGTCTCCTTTTACTCAAAAAGATGGAATACTTCAATGTACATATAAGCACCGGATATAAGATCATTATTGTATTCAGTACTTACCTCAAAATTATCCAACACTAAGAAAATCCCATTTTAAAATCACTTAAAACAGTTTTAATATATTTAGAAGAGATTCCATTACAACTGAAAATAAATGCTAATTCATTATCATTTATTATGATGTTAAAGAAAATTTGAGCCTCTTTCAAGATTAAAGTTTATTGTGACTGGTAGTCCACACTTGCAGAACCACATCTATGTGTTGGGGTTCTGTACCAGTGGGCCAGTTTCACAAAACATGCAGAACAACTACTCCAGTCAAGGCATAATGGCAAATATGCCTTGACTGTCAAACTGAGTGTTTGAAACTGTTTACAGATGTCCACTGCAGCCATCGTTTATTTGGTTTTGTTTTATTTTTTTCCCTTACTTCTTCCTCATCATATATGAGTTTCCCTTTGGGATGAATAAAGCTTTTCTTATTCATGATGGAGAACAAGGGACACTTCTAATATAATCCACTATTAACAGGTACACCTGTAGCCCAAAAATCTTACTTTCCTTCTGGTAATTTTCATTGTCTTTCCAAAGGATATACCCATTTGACATTTCCAAGGTATTTTGGTTGTAGCAAAAAATTATGGATTTCACAACAGATCACAACATGATCCACTGTACAGCCTCTTGTAATTTAATTTTACACATGAAAATGAAGAGCAGCATCTCTTGATCCAAGCCAACTTCAGCTACCATAACCATACTGGATTACACATACGGGAAGCTTCTGTTGTGGTTTAATCATGTTTCTAACCTGCAGAGTGTCCTGCTTTACATTCCTGACTGAAAGCATGCATCAATGGAATCATTTATAAGCAAACATCCATTAGGTTGTATAGAAAAGGTGGCCACAGCCAGTGTGACATCACATTTAGATTTTGAATCCTTGGTATTGGAGTTTGGCCAATGTCATGGTGGTTATTTGAAACCAAGAGCCATTTCACAAATGTATACCTGTGGGCCGTCTTTGGTAATTTTTCACTGGACTGGCTGAGGGGGGTCCACTTGAGGGGCCACCTGTGAGGGGACATGTTACAGTCAGTACTGATCTAAAAGCAAGTTAGTTTTAATTCTGCATAAAATGAGAGTCACAACTACAAAGTGAATTCACTGTCAAGCTGTGTGAGGCTGTCAGCCATCGTGAACAGCAGCTCCCTCAACTTGTCTGTGGCCTGTGGACCTTCCAGTCTGGACAGGGTTACACTCAGGTCTCCTGGACTGGATCCCAAACGCAGCTCTGCACCAACCTCATGCACGGCAACAGACACATCTCCACTATTGCAGGATGCCCTGAGGAAAATAGAGATATATTCAGCCTCACTTACCTGACCACAGCTTTTTATAGTCCCATGCAAGAAGTGATGCATGCAGGAGTTGACAGTGTGGTCTCACCTGAGTTTTAAGACATAATCCTCTGTAGATTTTAAGGCAAACTGCTGCCCCTGAACACACAGGGATGACAGAAATTATGACAGTATACTGAGTGAATGAGAAGAAACCCAGAATACTTACAAGGTGCTTCAGGCTGTCCTTAGTATACTCCACACTCCAGACATTTGCAGCATCTGTCAGACTACAGCACACGATGAAACCCGTTTTAGTGCGCATGTGTGCCTAAACTAATGCGCTCACCGTCAGACTTTCACTGTCAGTTAAAACTAAGTTTTATACCACCGGGAGAAAGGCCATAACATCAACAAACTACTAATAATTCCCTTTCCTCCTAGCTTATGTCCAAGCACAAACGTATTTTTCCGAATAAAAAAGATTTAAATTTCAAATGAACTCCGGCTAATAACATCTGACTCACCAGACACTAAGCATTCCGTCTTTCCTGCGAGTGTAACAAAGGAATTTAGATTGGCTTGTTTTATCCAACACGGTACAATAG